>NC_056743.1:1300324111-1300516611 GCF_019279795.1 Protopterus annectens | reverse complement strand
CCATGTCCGGATAAAAGATAATGAAAGGCTCCACTGCCATGAGAGCCTGTAGTTCTGAAATCCTTTTAGCTGAAGTGACTGCTAAAAGAAAGGCTGTCTTCCAAGAAAGAAATTTTATGTCTGCAGTAGTAGCTGGTTCAAAAGGAGGTAGGGTGAGTTTTTCCAGCACAAAATTGAGGTCCCATGCAGGAGTTGGTGCTCTCCTGGGAGGTCTCAAATTTTTAGCCCCTCTGAGGTACTGCTTTAGCAGGGTATGAGAAAAGAGAGGAGGCTCTGTGTTGTAATGAGCCGAGATGGCAGAGGCATGGATTTTTATAGAAGAAAAAGATAGGCCCTTGTGAAGCATCTCAGTTAAATATTGTAGAATCTGAGGAATATTGGGCATTGCTGTGTTTATTCCCTGTGCTTGGTTCCAGGCACATAATCTCTTCCATTTATCAGCATAAGATTTTCTAGTACTAGGCCTTCTAGCCTCCAAAATGACATCCATCACAGGTTTACTGAGAGAAGTGATTGGTGAAATTAGTTGATTAGCCATGCTGCAAGATTCAGAGTTTGGAGCTGAGTGTGCAGAATTTGATAGTTCTGCTGAGACAATAGATGAGGTGTCTGAGGCAAGTACCACGGAGGAAGGTGTGACATAATCCTTAGACGTGGGTACCAGTGTTGGCGAGGCCAGTCTGGAGCAAACAGAATCATTTTTATTTTTTCCTGTCTGACTTTTAGTAAAACCTTGGAGTGAAGAGGCAGAGGGGGAAAGGCATAGACTGATAGGTTTTTCCAGCTGAAGGACACAGCATCCACTTTCCAAGCTTTTTTGTGATTAATTCTTGTGCAGAATTTGTCTAACTGGTAGTTTTGGGGAGAGGCAAAAAGATCTATGTCTGGGCTCCCCCATTTTCGTGTCAACTTGTTGAAGATTTCTGGATCCATAAGATTTCTGCTTAGGTCGTCTGCCAGAGTATTTTGCTTTCCTGGCAGGAATTGAGCTTGTAGATGTGATTGGTAAGTCAAGGCTGTGTTCCACAAGGCCATGGCTAGTCTGCAAAGGGGGTAGGAGTGGGTACCCCCCCCTGCTTGTTTATGTACCACATAACTGTGGTGTTGTCCGTCTTTATCAGTAGTTGTCCTGGATGAAGGAAGTCCTTGAAGGCTGTCAGAGCATTCTGTACAGCTAGCATTTCTTTCTGGTTGATATGTAGGTGCATTTGTTTTGGGCTCCATTCGCCCTGAATGCATCTCCCTGCCAGATGGGCCCCCCAAGCATAGTTTGATGCGTATGTAGTTAGGGTTTGGGTGGCATGGGGTAAAATGAATGACAGTCCCTTGTTTTGGTGACAGGCCTCTGCCCACCAAAGGAACTCCTGTTGCAGGCAAGGAATGAGAGGAATCATTGTTTCCAGGCTGTGACAATGTTGACTCCATAAGCTTTTTAGGTACCATTAAAGTGTCCTCATATGCAATCTTGCATATGGAAATAGTAGAATGCAGGATGCAATGAACCCCAAAGCCTGCAGAATTTGTCTTGCAGATAGCTGGGTTTTTGTGGCCAGTTGTTTGAAGTATGTTATCAATTGAACTTGTTTGTCTGGCGTGAGGTAAGCCATCTGGGCAGCTGTATTCAAGCGTGCACCCAGGAATGTAATTATTTGAGAGGGTACCAGCTGTGATTTCTTTTCATTTATGGTGTACCCTAGGCATGTTAGAAGCCTTTTTACAAATGTCAGATGTTGTAGAAGAGTGCCCCTGTCCTCTGCCTGAATTAGACAATGGTCCAGATAAGGATAAATTTTAATGTTTCTTTGTCTGCAAAATGCAATCACTGGTGCCAGGCACTTTGTGAAGACCCTGGGTGCAGTAGATAAGCCAAAGGGCAGTGCAGAGAACTGGTAATGCAAATAGCCTGCTTTGAAGCTGAGGTATCTTCTGCAAGATTCCCTGATTGGGATATGCACGTAAGCCTCTTAAGTCCAGAATTACCAACCGGGCATTCTTGCCTAGCACAGGCAGTAGCTGTTGCAGAGACAGCATCTTGAATTTTGGAATGTCCAGGAAAGTATTTAGAACGGATAAGTCCAGAATTGGACGCCATGATTTGTCTTTTCTGGGTACCAGGAAAAGTCTTGAATAAAAACCTTGTCCTTTTTCCTTTTCTGGTACTGGTTGAGTAGCCCCCATATCCATGAGGGACATGACTTGCTTCTGGGCCTCTGCCCACTGATTTGGAGGCAGATCTGGCCATCAGTTTGGAGTTGGCAACATGTTGAAATTAAATCTGTACCCCTGGGATACTAAATTTAAGACCCACTTGTCCTGGGTAACTAGATGCCAATTTTGAGCATGAAGTGCTAGTTTTCCCCCTAAAGGGACTACGAAAAGATAAGTGCTTGGAAATGGCAGAGGAAAGTCATTGAGACTGTTTTCCATAGGGTGGCGCTTTGCTTACTTCCTGATTTGGAGGTGGAGGCACCCCATTGTTTTGTCCTGTAAGATCCTTGTGATTGAAACCTGGAGCCCTTGGAGTGTCTGGTTTTGACCTGAGCGTCTCTGTTGGGTACTGGAAAGGACCAATTTCTAGTAGGCCAGTGCCTACTGAACCTGGGTGGCTGCACCTGCAGGAAATCTTTTACAGTTTCTATAGATTTAGCTTTGTCTTCCATCTTTTTCAAGACTTCTTCTGCCTTATTACCAAATAGACTGTCCTGCTGTAAAGGAGCATCCAGTAATTTAGCTTTAACATGATCAGGCAGATTTTGCTCCTTGAGACAAGCATGCCTTCTTATCACAGATCCAGTTACGGCGGCCCTGCAAGAGGCCTTCAAGGAATCAAAACCACATTGCAAAGTATGCTTTCCAACCTGTTCAGCTGAATGCAATAAATCCTGTAACTCTATTTTCCACACAATCAGGAATCAACATAATTTTCTTTTTCAGTAAGCCCATGACATGCTGTTGATATTTAAGCATATGAAATTGACAGTTTAAAGCCCTGATTGCCAGGGTTGCAGACGTATAAACCTTCTTAGCCCATCTATCCAGCACCCTGGAGTCTCTATCAGAAGGGGTAGGACTTTTAGCAGTAGAAGTCTTAACACCCTTGGGACCCTGAGAAATTGTTTCAGGGTCAGCAGTAGGATTTTTGAAAAAAAAGTTGTGGGAGTCAAGAACCCTGTAATACCTGTCTGGCTTACTAGGAGCTGGAGGCAAGGAATCAGGAGCCATGCTGGATTCTGAGAAAACATCATCAACAATGTCTAAAACAGGAGGTATAGCCAAAGGCCTATGCTGAGGAAGAAGAAGAAAATCCCTAAGCCTCTTTTTGGATTCTGAAAAATCCTGACTCTCCCAATGAAAATGTTCCCTTAAGGTATGCATAGTCTCTCCAAAAGAAAAATCCTCAGGAGGAGAAGCAGAAGGGATGGATTCTTCTGCATCAGAGTCCTTATAGGGGGGAATAAAAAATTCCTGATCAGAAGAGGAATCAGAAGAAATGGAAACCTGATCTTAAGATTCATAATCAGTGCCTTGCCTAGGCTTCTTAGCAGGAGGGGGTTGGGAACCCCTGATCAAGGTAATTAAATCCTCAGCCATTTTGATAATTTGTTTTTTAGGCATAGGGGCCTGAGCACGTGGCTCATGCGTCATTTTTTTAGACATAGAAGTTGGTTTTGGCCTTGTTTTTGATGATGGTGTTGGTTTAATATACAAATCTTTAGGCCTGAAAACACCCACAGAAGCCAGTGCCTGCTCAGCGGCTCCAGACCCATCCAAGGGAGAGACATCCGTGGGTTCAATACTTGAAGAATCTTGTGGCATACCGGACTCCGAATGGGTCTCGGTAGAGGCCTGCGACTCAAAAGTAGCGGGCACCAGGGGCTGCAAAAGTGCCTCACTGAGTACCGGCGAACCGGCGATTGGCTTAGGAGAAGCTTCGTCATCGGTTTTGGACCTCGACGGTCTGTCTCTGTCTTTTTCTTTGCGTTTTTTGTGAATGCAGGTAGTCGGATTGCTAACCGACATTTCAGGATAGTTAAATCTTGAACCAAAGTATTTAGAAGCAAAAATATACTGACACTTAATAGTGCGTTGGTTAAATTTAGCACAAAACCGACAGCAAGGCACATTGTGGTCAGGGCCTAGGCAAGGAATACAGTACAAATGAAAATTCTTATGAGGTATTTGCTTCCCATGAGTAATACAATTATTAACTTTTACTGACATCGGTAAGGAGCAAGAAAAAGTTTCCCCAGCGGGGTACTTAGCTTTAGTTTGAAGACTTCGGTTCCGAAACTCAAAAACGAAAATTTCAGGAGTTGACCAACCAGCATGTGCGAACTGTTTCTGCTTTGGGCACTGCGCAGCAAGAAAGACTGATTAAAATGCCATCGGCTGCATGTTTTATACCCCTGACAACCTGACGTCATGGAAGAGGAGACAGCAGCCGACGCAGGACCCAATACTTTGTTATTCAGGCTGACTGAGGGCAATCTGCCAGCAGATTATCCAAATGTAATGACTGCAACAGTGAAACACGAAGAACATCCTCCTTGACCTTATCCTTGCAAACTGCTCCCCTCCTGTTCCACTTTGTCTCTACTTCCCTGGTAAAATCTGATTAACTGACTGTTACCTTTACACTCAATACAAGCCTCCCCACCTTTAAAAAACACAGTCACACATACATATAACCAACTCATATGTATAACCTTTATATTTTCCTATGAGTATTACCACCCAATAAGCAGAAGACTAACTACGCTTCTGTTATCATGTAACAAAAAACACCTTATGTATCAGACTGTTTGTCAATCTGATGTAGCCTGTCTTCTTTTCCTATGACCTTCCTATGAAAGTATGTGGCACTCCTCATATATTTTTAAGATGTCTACAAGTAATACATCAATCCTCAATCTTCTAAATTATCTAAATATTTTTAAATTTCCATTTCAGATAATTCTGAGAAAATCTTCAAATATCACCTCCAAAGGACATTATCTCAACATTTTGTCAATCAAATAAAAGAAAACTTAGAAGTGAACTCTTCTGTTATATTCTGTGCCACATTGTACCAGTATTTTTGTTAATTATCGAAACATGAAGTGCCATAATGACTTAATGGGTATGCTAACACATATATGTGTCTATACACACAAGCACACACATATATAGACACACTTTCATACAACCCCACATCTCTGTGTTAACATGAGTTAAAAGCTCTGCTTGTTCAATATCAATTCAACAAATAAAAGTACTTCTATGTTCATCTACTCAACACCCTTTAAAAAAATATACAAGAAATACACAAGATTTTTCAGCAGTCAAAATGTTCACTTTAATTTTCAGGTCAGTAATATTCCTCCTTTCTTTCTCACCCTTAAGGAATCTGTCCCACAAATTTAGTTTCTACCTTCCTTTTACCATTTCAGAGTTTGTCTGTTGTCAGATATTGTTACTTTTAAAAGCAAAATTAAAGGTATTTATTTCAATTATAATCATTTCTTAGATTAGCTATAATCACATCTATAATAATTTGTGTCTTTGAAATATCTTTACTTGTCACCTAATGTAGACTATACCCAGCGATACCCTCTTTTCTATATCAAACTAATAACTGATTCGCTAGCACAGTTAAAATTCATCCCATTGACCTCACATATGTCTAAAGCTCTAATTTTGCATTGGTTTGTACATATGCATATATATATATATATATATATATATATATATATATATATATATATATATATATATGTTAGGTTACAGATATTTATATTAAAATATGTATGTGTATATATCTATAAAATAGAAATGAAAAGATGCTATGAAATAGTTAAAAAAACGGATCCACTCACATTCTTCTGTCTTTCGGCTTTTCCCAGTTAGGGGTCACAACAGCGGAACTCCGGTCCGCTAATGATTGGCAGTAGAGTTTTACGTGCTGGCTTGCCGGGCCTAACGCACAACCTTCAGCGAAGGAACGCCCATTCACGCATGTCGACACACAGAAGATGCTCTAACTGAGAATCGAACGTGCAACGTCTAACTGTGAAGCAACAATGCTAGCACAGCACCACCACCGCAATTGATCCACTTACAATAAGAATGTAAAATATACATGTCCAAGAGAAGACATAAAAGAATGAGAATATATAAATCTATGTTATAGATATAGACATTTGGTTATGCAAGCTGGAAAAGAATCAATTACAGCTATCTTACTATGAACCACAAATGGAAAACAAGCTGCACAGTGAAGAAGATAGCAGGAAAAAGTAGAGACTTTTGAAAATGGTATATGTGATACATTATTTTATTTTAGTAAGTAATAATTAAGAAATGTTCCATAATATATAAAAGTTGAACTCAGAACAGATATAACTTAAGTAATTCATGTATATGCCTAAGATATATTGATATATGAATAAAATAAGTAGTTAGAAATACAGTATCTCAGCAGAATAGATATAAATAATGTAGTTAAAAATAAAAGTAAAAGGGGAAATGAAGAAAGGATGAAAAAAGGAAAGGGAGTGAGAAAATGAGGGAAATAAAAAAGGGAGTTGATAAAATGTTCTACATATTAAATTAATTCCACTTTATTTTCTATCAAACAGGGAATATTAAATTAATTTATGTAAAAATAAATTATTATTAAGCCACGTTGATAAATAATAAAACTTGTTTTGCTAAATTATTTTGATTATTTGTAGTCATCATAACTAATTGTTTGCCAAGACATTATATGCTTATCACAGTAGCTTAGGGTAAGATTTGAAATCATAGAGAAGTTGAAGTTTGGATAATCTGTCTATAGGTTTACATAGGTTAGGAACTTAGTATCCATAGATTATAGGGTTGTAAATATGTTTTGTTACTTTCTAGAATGGTAATATTAATAATTTGTAAATGTATTACTTTAGAGTTTAGAAGGAAAGATTCAACGTATATAACAAATGGGGACATTTATTTATCAATTAATGTTTTTATTGTTAAGTGTAAATAATTTTACTAGCATCCTTCAATTTGTTCAAGGTATCAAAACCTTGAAATTAAAATATCAATAATTTAACATTATTAACTATTAATATAAATGGATTAAATTATGGCAATAAAAGAAGAGCACTATCAAAATATTTTAAATTAAAAAAAGGTGATATTATATATCTACATGAAGCACATATAACATAGAAGGATGTACATCTGCTAAATAGCTTAGGTTACAAAATTCTTGTTTCTTCCTGTTCTTAAAAAAAAAAAAAAAAAAAAAAAAGAGAGAGAGAGAGAAACAAATATTTTATGGAAAAAAAACGTACAGATTATAACAAAGATCTTGGATACATTTAAAGACTGTAAATGCATGCTTTCAGCTGTAATTATTCGGTATAATGATGGAGCATATACATTGAATAACTTTTACTGGATACCAGGATTGGGTGTAAATATGGCAAGGGATTATCTTGAAATTTTACAAAGTATTTGAAAGGGTAATCTTATTATGGCAGGGGATTTTTTGTATCATAGAGAAAAAAGACACTAACTGTGATAAAAATATTAGAATTCCAGTTTTGGATAATGTGTTAAATAAGTAGACAATCAATAACCATATAAAAGAATTAGCTTTATCAATAGAAAACAGTTTCCTTTTATACTCATTTATTCATATGTACATGGAACACAAACTCGTACTGATAGGATATATATCTCTTTGAATATTAGAAATACAATAGATGGTCTTGAACAAAAGGGTAACACTAAGTGTGGTAGATATAGGTACTGCTGTTATATTTTGGAGAAGAAAGTTTTTTCTTTAAACAATTATTATGGTACGGAATTCACTGTGGAAAAAGGAAACTGTGATTCAAAACAGTTAATATATATAGCAGTATGTATACCAGTCCTTTTATGTAGGGAAAACAGAAAGGAAATTGGACAAAAAAATATATGAACACCTGTAGGACATGCAAACAGATAACTTAAATAATGCTTTGTATAAACATTTATGTCATGACTTGTGATAGACTTACAAAGTTTGAATTTGGTATTTTGAAAATCATAAATCTAAGTGCCAGGGGGTGTTATTTGGAAAACAGTCTAGAGTATAAGGAACTGCTCTGGTAGATAAAGTTGGATGACACTGTTAAACCAGGTTTAAATGAATATGTTTGGATTCAGTCTGTTCTTAGAATGAGGGCTGCTAAGTTGCAAAATTAAAATAAATGATTTTTACAATTTTACAGAGTTTGTAAACATTTTGTAAGTGTATTTTAATGTATGTTAATGATTTGTACAAAATGTGTTACTTAGATGGGATAATGGCAAGGTTTTTATATTAATTGGGTTGGTAGATTAATGGTCTGATGGATTAATTGGTTCTTATACTCTACTTAAGCATGACTGGAACAGCGTGTGTGTAACGTTCTGAGGAAGTCCACTGAGTTGTTGATAAAAGCACTAAACGGATGTCATTAAAGTTACTATTTTTCTAAGTATTTATGAAGTTTCAATTTTATTTTCCTGAATCCGTTGTTCTTTTATGCCCAGGACTACGTGGACCTTTTGCTTGGTTGTTGGTTTGGAGGGGTCACACACTTATGCACCCTTTTACAAAAATCTTCCTTCCTTCCTTATTTATACATATTGTAAATATGTTAAAATTAATAAAATTATTTGAAAAAAAGTCTTTCAGGATTACTCTAACCCAACTTAATGCTCTTTACAAACATTGTGGGAAAGCACAAATGGCAAATTACACCATACAAACCCTATTCATGATGCTGCCCTTGCCTGAGCATACTCAGAAATCTACTCCCTTATAAGTAGATATACAAAAGAAGACACTTCCATCTACCACAAGAGCATTAATAAATTGTAATTCAGTGTGGTGGAATGCCCATATAAATCAAATCTAAAGAAAAAGTAGGATCCTTGTTGCAAAAAAAAAACCCTTCACCAACAGTATAAAAGCAACTTAAAAGTATTAAGAATGGTGCTGAGATACAAAATTAGAGAATGTAAAGTCAGTTATGAATTTTAAATTGCTGCGTATTACGGAAAAACAAGACATTCTTTAGCTGCTCTGAGTTATCTACAATGGTGTACCCACTCCAAACAAGAAACTGAAATGAATATTCTTGCTGATAAATTACACTCCAGCATCATACCTCCCACACCCACAGTTTCCCAAACAATTCCCCAATTGTACTACCTACTACCACCCTTGATCAAACAGCTTAAGCTCCTTCCACAACTAAAAACACAACCTCCAATGCTCCCAACAATATTTCAGGCTATCTGCTTGCAAGTATCAAAGACCACAAGGCGCAACCTCTTCTTAATCTATTTAACCTTAGTCCCTCCACTGATTATATTTCTGGAAATTTGAAAACCGCTACAGTTGCCTCTCTACAATGGCAGCCCCCACAATAGATCTCAATAACCACAGGCCTATCATTCTCACCAGAATAACCTAAAAAGCTATAGAATGAATCATCACTGAACTAATTAGCAATTACACAGGTGACCTACAAACTCTCAATCCCATTTATTGTGGCTCTCTTAAGAGCAAGTCATGCCTAAAAAACCTCATCAATTTTTCTGAAAGGATGACCAGACTGTCCATACTGCCTATCTCAACTTTTCTAAGGCCTATGATACCATTCCCCACATGGGCATTAAAAGTAAACTCTAGTCTCAGTGTTAAATATTACATTATACACTGGAAATCTAACTGTCTTACAGAAAAAAAAAATAACAGAAGTCCAAAGTAGGAGGGCTTTCGCCCAGACACAGAAACATTACTACCAGCATCCTAAAAGTTTTAATCTTGAATTGCCTCCTGTTTGGCATTTATTTCTCAAAGCTAAAATCAGGAATCCAAGGTTTATGGGTAACCAAGAATGCAGACGATTGCAAATGTTGTGCTTCTGTCAACTTACCCCATGACACTCAAACAATCTAACAAGGTGAAAATTAAGCCTAAACTTGGTGTGGTAATCATGGGATAATAAAAAATGCTAAGAACTGTAGCATAGTTATCTTCAGTAAGATTCTTATTCTCTTCCTCTTATTGTAGCATTGCTATTCATCTTAAAACAGACCCTCTTATCAGAGTCCAAGTATGCAAGTCAAAAACGATCTCTCTTTCAACCACATCTCAGCTGTGGTCAGAAAATCCCTTTACCTCACACAGCTTATCTGTCTTGACATTGCTTCTAGTTCCTAGGATGTCCTTATGTCCTTTTACTGTTCTCTCATTAGACCCATTATCAAATACAGTGCTCCCTATAGAATGCATCTCTCCAAGCATCTTACATAACTCGAAAAGCCACAGATTCCTAACTAGAAAAATCACTTTAACAGCTTAAAATCTCTACCCTTTACTTAGTATTTTACAGGTAACTAGGAAACAATGTTTGCCCATCATGTCATGTTATAAAATATCCCTTATTTTCTACCTACTTTATATTCTTAGTTAAACAGCTCGAGTAATAGCTGCTCCAAAGACAAACCTCCCCTGTAAGATTAACAGTACCTACTGGAATGATAGATTTCTTACATAATGTAGCCTTGAACTTTGTAATAGATTCATTCTGCACATCAACCAGACTGCCTCCATTAAAACCTTTAAAGAAAAATCTCAATAACTGGACGCAGAACTGTACATTTATGTCCAACATTAATGCTAATGATCTCCTATCTAGACAGAACTAATGTATCATTGTCATTACTAGGGTAATGGGGCTAAGCTTTCTAATGGTCCTACACTTAGTACAAACCAATAAGCCATGGAATGGTTGAGAGAATGACAGACAATGAGTAAAGCTAGCTGTACCAGCATCATGACTAGGCAGATCTGGCTTCTTTTTTGTTAAATTTTATAATTAGAATGCTCTTCCTACAATAAAAAAGAAAAGTGTGTTATATACATCATAGTATGCTATGAATATTATTTAATTCTCACAATCAAAGCATCATTGTTATAGCTTACGATTAGTTTCCTTTTCATTTTGCACCTGCAGTATTTTACTTTCAGGTGTTCTAAACCCATAGCCAGGCATTAAATGAACCCTTACCATCACTGGAGTGGTGCAGCAGGTGCTCCAGAACAATGAAAGTGAACATTCTGCCATTTCCCATCTCTACGGTGCCAGACACGGGTTTCCTCAGACTGGCAAGTCCTAGGTCGTCCTTGACTATCAATGTACTGCGTAAGACGAATGTATGCAATACAAGCTGCATCCTCACCAACCAGATGAACATGTGGATTTAAGATAGTAGTGTGGATTGGTTTGTTGTTCTTAGAAAGCACTGCAGAAAAAAAAGTTAGAAGAGGCATATTACATACTTGTATTTATACATCTTAAAGTATGTTTGTTCTACTAGTTATTTACACAAAGTTATAGCCATAATTCCCATGTCTACTTTTTTAAAAGATAATTGCTTACAGAAGGAGCTAATTAGGAATCAGCCCAACGAAGGGTTCATGTACAATGAGTATTACTACAGATGAGTGAGGCCTCATTACAGATCAATGTCTTCATCAAGTCCTTTACAAAAGCTGACTAATAAAAATGCAAGCCCTGCATAGAAGGATAATCATCCAATTGGAAACCAACTGTTATAAAACTGCAGTCCCAAGGGAAACACCAGTTTGGATATTAATATTAATCAACTGTCTTCCATGCAGCTATCTGCTAACTTTCCATCATCAGAAAATACTTGTCTGCAAGCAGATAGGCTGTAGTAGTCTTACCACAGTTCATCAAATAGTGAGGCAAGCCTGTTTCAGGGGAGGCCAAAGCAAGTCTGAAAATGTTTTGTATTACTGGGAATGTGCCAAATGAAATCAATAAATATTTTCAGTCAGATTGAAAATTGGTAATAAAATAATAATGTACTAAGCAAAAACCTGACTATTTCAAGAGTTCGTGTGTGTATACTCGTGTACATACGAATACATGCGTTTAAGGGCATTCTGCACAGTGCAACATATGTCTATTTTTTTCCTGTACTAAAGAATGCCCAAAGTACTTTTCTTGAATCTACAGGAAGCTCAAAAGTTTTTCTGTGGTTTGAGAAAGGCTCAGTGTGAGACTGTAATATGCAGAATGTGCCTTGATGACTTAAGAAACCTACTTCCAGACATCCTCATAAAATGAAAAACAACGGATTACTAAGTAGGGCAATGTGATTTATGAAGCTGACCTAACAAACCACTGGTTCTCCATATAAGCATTTGTTGAGAACAGCAACACTTTACCTGCTTAGTGTGCTTAACATAGAGTGACAGTGCTTATACAGCATCCACAGAGTGCATCCTTCCTAATCATGACAGTTTGTGAAATATGCCAAGTCAATTTTCAAACTGTTGAGTGTCTATCAGTATTACATAATTATTAATGTAAAATCTGAATCCTTTGCTGCCAGAAAAAACACTTAACAGGTCCACATGCTACTGCTTTCTCTTTCAATGACATACTTACCTGTACATACTTTTCAAAATAACTTAATACAGAAAGTATGAAGCATGTTTATTTACGTGTCCTACTGTTACCAATATTTTGTGTATACTCATTTTGGCTTACATTTGGAACTGATTTAACCAAAAATCTGACAACTGATAAAAAATCTAACAAGCAGCAATACAGGTGCCTAATTAATGTCCTTGTTCTACTGGTTGCTGGTATTTTTGTATATACTACATTTTACTTTATTCTTGATGCAGTCTTGTTTTGGAAGTTCTTATCTTGATGTAGCTAAAGTTGTAAAGAGAACAAACTTCACATTATTATTTTTTTAACTTGGCATTATGTAGCCTTCTAAATTTTTATAATAGTCCACCTAATAAACAAATCCAAAACTAATAATAGAAAGAATAAAATGAATGTACAGTTAGACAATGTTTAAGATGAAACAAGTCACAAGATAAATCTGTTCAAAAGATATTTCCCTGGATTCACTAATCCCATTTAGGAGCAAGACGGCAGCACGCCATGCATATTAACAAGGTGTGCTGCCTGAGCTCCTAAGCTTGCAGGGGGAGTTGTCTGAGAGCAGAGCTCTCAGAATAAACATGCCCCTGGAATGTAGAACAGGAGAAAGGGGTAAGGAATGAGCGTGACCGGTCATAGGTGTATGCATATCCCCACCAACAGTCCCCTATGTGTACAAAAGCAACAATACATAAAAATAAAATGTAGAAACCAGTTTGTTTTCTTTTACAAATCCGATTAAAGCTACCCATAGGTGCGCGGGTGTGCCCATCGCTTAGCTACGGTTAAAGTTGCTGAAGAGGATAACAAGGAAGATATATGCAAATGAAGCAGCACAGCAATAGTGTAGTTGGCAGGGCATTTGCCTAACGAGCAAGCATTCCTGGTTCGAGTCTCACTGCAGCACAGTCTATTTTACAAGGCAAAGCAAGTTATAACCAATATTTTGGGTGTAAAACCCACTAAATAACATATTTATGAACTGGAGTACTGCAAGAAATGCACATGTGAAGTGTCAGTGTCAGAATGAATAAGGCACTAGTAATCAGGTTTAAGCACAAATAAGCAATAGTAAACATATGTAAGCACTAGTAAGCGGGCTTAAGCCCGTTTGCTGGGTGGTAAGCAATGCCTACACTGGTTAAGCAAATCTGAAGCTAACTCTGTGTAAGAAGATGTTACGGCAGGTTAGCAGAGCTTACCTCCATGCAAACTGGCACAAACCCACTAACAACTGCTTAAAAGTGCCTTAACCACTCTGTACCCAATGGCCCTTGTTCTTCCCAGCAACAAAATAAACAGCCTCTGCTAGGCTCGAACACAGGACCCGACACACCATAGCCGAAGTGATTTACCACTAAGCCATGCCAGATATACATAACACTGATGTATTCAAAACATATCAACCAGCCCAGTCATTCAACAGTACAGAGAATGTATTCCAACATGTAAATATATGTGTGTGTGAATAAATATATTAATATCTAAACAGATGCAACATATCAGTAGATGCAGATATCTATGTGTATATGTATATATATATATATATATATATATATATATATATATATATATATACATTTACATATATGTATATATATATATATATATATATATATATATATATATATATATATATATATACATACATACATATATATATATATATATATATATATATATATATATATATATATATATATAGATATATAAATAAATATGGCCACACATCTGTAGATAGCAATGATAGATTGACAAAAACAAATATGTCCACATGCACCGTAAACGCCCCAAACAATATACATCATGAACGAATAGGCATACCCCCCACCACAGCCAAACACGTCCGCCCTGCAATACACTACCAAGTGTTACAGATCCTGTAAGCAGGACCTGACATGACATGTGCACAACATGTAAACAGTACTACAACTCACCTGTATGATGTCAGGCTGGTATTGGTAACATATCATGCAGTACAGTGAGGCTTCCATAGGAAATGTAAAATATGGAAGCTATCAACATTCCCAGCATACATATACACAGACACATATATGCAGAAACAGATATACATATACATGTGACTATACAGACACACGCAGAGATATGTACAGCAAGATACATATGTAGAAGGTGCACACAATATGGAACCGCCACTATGCCTACAGTTCACAAATGGACACTGTATGGGCCACCCATACAAATACAATCATCGCCTGCAACATATACCCACAGAGAGGTCATAGGAAAAACACCACACACAGGTTTTCTGAAATGGAAAACCTTTATTTGTGTACTACTACAGTTCTATATGCCATGTCATATAGCTGTACAGACACTGACATCCATATAAACAGAGTAATGCAACTGTGAAACAGTTATACTAACACAGTAGTGTGGAAAGGTTCACAACTGTTGCTGTCCAGGCCAATGCCTTCAAATTGTACAATAGTAAAGACAGACTGGGCCACAGGATACCAAACAATCAACAGTATGTAATGCAGTTGTATAGTTCAGCAGCTTCTATCTACACTCTGTACAAAATCACTAGGTGTTGAAGACTTCAGTTGACCAAATGGGATGTAACTGTTACATAACAAGGCATAACTTACACCATCACAAGCACACTGACATACAGAACAGTCTTGTATGGCAGGAGGCAGTAGGCCTGCATTAACCCAATATATGTGAGCTATGTAAATATAGGTGAAGTATACGGTACTGTACATCCAGACACCTTAAGGCAGCTCACCCATGACACACCCACATTTTGTAACAGCCTAGGTCACTTATGGTTCACCCCCCAAACTCAATACGACAGGCCCATATTCCACTGTTACATACAGTGGCCTCTGGAGTGCATAAGGGCACACATGTATTGTTTTGGTGTAGCCCACACATATATGGCCCCAGCACCACTGTATGTGTGGGCGATACAACAGCAGTGGACTGATGGCAGCAATGGCAGTGTGATATACACACAGCCCACTACAGAACAACCCCTGACAGCATGTCATATGTGCAAAGCTTGGTCTGTAGGTGGAGGACAGAGACTGGAACACAGGCCCATATGTGGGAATCTGTTGCCATACACTAAGCAAGTTGCTGGTGTTAAATGATAGTGTGCAACATGCCCTTAGCTAGGGAATTGAGGTTAGAAACATAAATGGATGTAGCCATGTACTGATAGCACTCAACACACACACTGCCAGTGAAATATCTGACACAGGACCTGTGTGCTAGACAGACAAAACATGATAGGCACGCCTCTGGCCACCAACAGGATAGGCCCACAATTGAGAGCTATGCAGACAGACTGTATTCCAATGTAAACTAGTATGTACACACACACCCTGTAACACCAGTACTATACAAAGCATAACACAACTCTACTCACACACTGTCTGTAGTTCTGGAACCTCCTACAAATATGTAGCTGGCCTAAGTGTGCCGGTTCCCCTGGAAGAGGTACTGCTACCTGCTGTCTGTAACACTGATTCCCACACACAGGAAGGATGTCCATCGCACAGGAAAGGTAAAGGGACCACACAACATGATGTTGGGATTTATAGTAGCTGGTTGCCATGACAGTGGTAATTGGAAGTACTACACAGCAAGTTGCATGCAGATAGCAAGTGTAGGACACTGATTGGTGCAGAGGCCATCACCTGATCAAGTGCATCACCTACTAAAGACAGGTTGCAATCTACCCCAAACAGCTCAATCCATTCACAGGAGAGAAAAGCAAGCAAGCTAAAACAAAAGCGGAAAAAAATAAAAATCTCAGAAAAATTACATCTGAAAATGCAGCCATCTACGCAGCTGCCAGTTATTAATACATCATTCCCACAACAGGTATGTGAAGTATATGTGCATGTATTAGAATGCAGTACCTAGTCCATTGTAATGTGATAGATGATGTGGAATGAGGTGTTGTGATGGTCAACTGAACAACTGCTATGGACAATAGTGTTTATTCCTGTGGGTAGACAGCCATAGCTGTTAACTGTGCAGGTCAGCACTGACAGACAGGATGTAAGCCATCATAATGTGTGTTGTGTAACAGGGATTATGCATATGACATGGCCAATAGCCGGTGGTGGAAGTAATGCCAGTATGATGGACATGTGGGAGCCACGGACCACCACTGGCAGGATACCCAGTTGAATCTGTAATGTAGCATGCCAGAATGCCATAGGTGTGTAACAGATTTACCTGCAAACAGGTCCCACATATACTCCACTAATGTCAGGCTGTGTCCACATGTGGCACCTGTCTGTGATGTAGCAAGGCAGAACAATGCAGCTGTGCAGGAAGGTGTTGTGAGATTGTGGAGCTGATGTCTGAATGTACCCCACATATAGGTATGCATATTTGTACACAAGTCATACATATAATATATAAGGATAACTGTATATCAGCATGTATGTCCAGAAATATATATATATATATACCCATGTGTAGACATATATATGTGCACATATATATGAATTCACAAATATCTACACATATATAGATATATACCTATATGCAAATGTCTACATCTATACAAACATACACACAAACAGATATGTATGGAAAGACATGTCTCCTATATCACTACCACAGTGATGTGTGCTATGTGCGAGGCAGCAGCACACACAGCAATACACAGTTATCTACAGCTTGCAGTGTGTGTGCACCATGGATGGGTATGTCACAAGTTTGTCCCATCCTAGCACCACAATGCCCCCACCTGTGAAGTATGCAATGGGAATATGGGGAAGTATGGCAGATACACACATGGATGTGGTCAGGAGTGATAGATATAGAGGACAGTCTACAGGGGTGGTATGTGACATGTGGTGGGTAAACACCATGGATAGTGTGTGTGGTCCATGTGGTCCGTGATGTGGATGCCCCCATGGTCCCCAATATGGACACAATGGGAACAAGGCTCCCACCAACTGCCACTCACAACAGCAGTCCATGTCCTGAAGGTGCCAGGTCTGGCAGCTGAGCAGGAGGAGAATGTTGGCTGTGTGAATGTGTACTGGGTGCCTCAGACTGATGTAGCACATCCCTCATGTGTCTGTGGAGCCTGGTATGGAACAGACCCTAGACCAGAGCTCAAGGAACAGTAACATGTTGGTGTGTGCCCTGGGGGGGGGCAACATCCCCTGGGTGGTTCCACCTGATGGTATTGCTGTAACAGTAAACGAGGAGGCCCCAGGTTGGCACACACATGTGATGTGGCCAGGTATCCTGGTCAGATGGGTGTGGAGAAGTGGATCAGCTGGCCAATGGAACATATACATGTTATTGTGTCACTGTCATAGTACATATGTTGGTAGCAAAAGTCAACACAATCCCGGTACATGTCCAACAGCATGCATAGAATCCCCCAATGACACAGCAGCCATACCACTGGCATATATGTAACCATAGTCGCCGTGACAATGGCATGCAAGTGAAAAGTCTGTAACAGGCCAGCAATGTTAGTGTCCACAAAGGGGACATGGCTACAATCACATAGCAGAAGGTGTGGTACAATACATAATCTGTCCAAACAGTAGTTAAGCTGTAGCCATACCTAATGAGTTGTGTGTATAGTTTGTTGAAGCTGATATGGTGGGGGGGTGACAGAGATGTGTATTATGAACTGTGGTAACCTTGCCATACGAGTCGCTCAAGCCTGTTTCCATCCTCATGTTTTTCAGGCAAGATGGTACATCACATTGCCCGTGTATTCAGCGGAGGAGAATGAGGTCATTATCAACCACCTGGTTCAGCATTACCAGGTCCTCAGGACAGCACATGACCAGCAGGAGCAGACCAACCTGTGGAACAATTTTGTCCACAGGGTCAATGATGTTGGCCTGCATAACCACAATTATGAGCAGGTCTGGCATCACTGCGGCGACCTGCTTCGCCACAGGGAGTGGCATGCCATCCATCCCCCTGACATGCGTGGAGGAGCTCCTGGCCAGCCGCGTGGCACCTGCCCGTCTGGAACACCATCAACCACTGGACCCCTTCGTGGAGGTGGGTGTCACCCACACACCAGCTGAGCAGCATGCAGGTAAGGACACAGGGCACATCAGTTGACCACTGTAGTGTATATATCTGCAGTGGTACAGGTAGAGCATGCATATCTGATATGTCATATAAATATTGTGTTGCTGCATTGTAGTGATAAACACATGTCCAGATGTGGTAGTATTGCGGGAATTTAAGGTTGATGTATGGTAGTACTGCACCCAGCCTGTAGCAGTGCCACAGGTGTGGCCACTGACATTGCATCACTCACCCACTTATGTAGGTCCCTCCAGGGTAACAGCAAAGCAGCAGCCTGTAGCTGATGAGTATGTCTTATGCAGATGCATGCCAACACACTGGACATGTAATGGTGATGTTATATTCCATGCACACATCTAACACACCTACCCTGAATGCATGCTGTACATGTGCATGTATTCTTGCTGTGAAATGCATGGTCTCACTGGGTCGAACATGATTGGGTATTGAAAGGGTATGTCACACACCTGCATGACAACTAACATCCTGTCATTGCGGAATGTGCCCACAGGGGGTAGCATACTGTTGGTAGACATGGCCTACAGTAGTGACATGTTCTGAACAACACCCATATACAGTGCAACACCAGTGTACATACCTGTAGGGCAATGCCAACTGCTGCTGAGATACACTATGGCATACAGCATTACAGTAGTCCACATTATCAGCTGGGTCTAAGCTGCAACATGTGGTGTCCAGTGTATGGGACACTGCAAACTGACACATATGTGTAGGGCTTACCTGTTATGCATCTGCATAAATGCTGAGGGAGGGGGGGGTCTCAGCATGAAACACCAGTGCACTGCAGCAGGGATCCTAAGGATGGTAGGAATGGCTCTATCTGCATATAGTCAGGTCCAGGACCTGTGGCAGTCATAACCCTACCCACACTGCAATAGTGACGGCATTGTGTGAACACCATGGGATGTGCACATGAGTAGACCTTGCAATCATGCAGAATAGGGGGACATGTGTAGGGTAGGCTGAACATACACTGGCAATTGCAGAAGGCCCACGCTGATATACCCCTGTCATGAGCATTGACTGCTGTAGTACACACAAGAGATGTGATAAAACTGTCATGATAAGGGTGTGCACACACATATCCCCACATGGTGTGTATGCATTGAGGTCAGCAGCTGCACACCTAACACAATCTGTAGACACTGCATATGAAAATACAGGACATATGTTAAATACCGGGCTTGTGTACAGCTAAGATATGCAGTGCTGTGGTCCCATGGCAGATCACGAATGTGTGTGTAAAAGCAATAAAGGTGTATACACCCCCCACAGCCACAGTATGTTCTGATGGTTGTCAGTGTAAGCATTTCTGCAGTGGCCATACATGGTCTGTTGATGTTGACAGCTGTAAATCAGGCATCAGGCATTCACCAATGACAGCAGTCCACATATCATCCCAGGTATGTGTTGCTGAAACACACAGGGGCTGTGAGAGGTACAGCTGGCATAACTGACACAGTACTACATATTCTGCAATGGGTTGGACACCTGTGAGTTGTGGTGCACAGTACATGGCAGGGTGCAGAACAGTTGCACAGCAATAATGTGTACATTGGTGCGGTGGTATCCAGGGGAAGGGGCACCACCTAGTCACAGCACATGCATCATACACATGTTTACCATTGCTAGCATGGTGTGACTATAGCTGAACTGCATGCTGTTCTGTACCATATGTTCTGCATGTTGGCAAATGGGTAATTGGAGGACTGTGTGTAAGATCATTGTGCAACTTCACCTGTGTGTGTGTGCATGTGTGTGTGTGTGTGTGTGTGTGTGTGTGTGTGTGTGTGTGTGTGTGCGCGCATCCTGGTGGTTAGTTTGCCTGCAAGGTCACTCTGGCGAAGTGTTGGGAAGTAGATGCATGTATGATGTGTGTGTGCATATCTGTGTTTGTGTGAATGGCCATGTATGCACAAGTGTGATTGTGTGGTGTTCATACGGCTGTACCCCCCTTTGGGATCATGCAGTACATGGACATGGAGTGCCACATTGCACACCAGGAATACCTGTCATGTACTCACAGGACAGCAAATAGTATAATATGGCCTGTAGCATGGATCGGGCATCCAGAGGGAAGGTAGACCCCAGGTACACACTTAATACTGCTGTCAGCGAAGAGGGCATTTGCAGCCCACGTATGCAGGACAGATACATTGGGGAAGTAATAGTCAACACCAGGGAGTGTATCCAAATATTACAGCTGACACATGATGGGCCGACAGGCATGTACTGAGCATTACATACACATGACACACCAGTGGGAGTTATTAGGGGTACAACATAGTAGCCCACACATATAGGGGCCATGCACATCATTCCGGCCATACAGAGGATGCATACCGAATGACAGCATTGAGACCATGTTACTCCACTACACACAGATCAGGCAGGTAATGTAGCAACAGGTCTTGTGTTGTGCACACTTGTGTGGGCATTTATAGGACTGTGATGTTAATGAGTGGTATCAATGTGTGTGTGTTAACAAGAGTGATGCAGGATGGGGTAACAGATGGACATATATGTGGGACTGTCTGTAAAGCCATGGACAGGTAGGTATTACGGAGATGTGTGTGTGTGTGTGTGTGTGTGTGTGTGTGTGTGCATGTGCGCGCGCGTGTGTGTGTGTGTGTTTGTGTACATGTGTATTGTTAAGCAATGCTATACAGGTTTTAAAGTGTGATTATTGTTTTCCCCCACAGGTGGTGAGGTGGGTCAGAGTCTCTCCTTCACCCAATGTGGGTGTCCATACAGACACCGATGATGATGATAATGTTGAGGCACAGGTGGGGTTGTCAAGGGCCAACACTGTGCCAACATTTGACATCTCCCTTTTAGCCACCCCACCCCAGCACACAGTTACAGTGCCTATACACACCCCATCACCAGTGACCATAGCAGAGGGACAGCTGGCATTCAGTGGCAGTGTACAGGAAAATGTGGTAACCATGCCTACTGTGTCCAGTCGCAGCAGGCATAGTCGAATGTCCAGAAGGCTGCCACATAGGCGGATGTCCCAGGGTGTTAGTGGTAGGGCCGCTGGACATCATGCCCCTGGCATAGGCAACATAGCTGCAACCAGAAGCATGTTCCAGGCTGTAATGGTGGTGCAGGCACATATTGAGCATTACACCAGACAGGGCCTTAGGCTGCAGAGGGCTGCACTTGCATCTGTAAGTGACAACCTCTGTGAACTGCCGGGTGCCATCCATGCTTCTACCTAGCAAACAGATGACATGATGAGATGATGGCCCTATTCAGCCGTGGTGTGTCTGTGCTTCAAACTGAGTTGGGGATGTGGAGACGCCTGCATGGACATGGCTCAGCAACACCAACAACTGGCACTCAATGTGGGCATACTAGGACACCAAGGGGCTCCTGTAGTGGCAGTAGCATCCCCGGCAGTGCAGGGGGTGTGCTGTCCACATCACACTACAGCAGGTCATGTGCATGTGGTCCTGGCCAGTCCCAGGAGGGATGTGGTACCAGCAGACAAATGTCATCAGCAGGTGAGAGTAGCACTTCAATGCCTGTACCTGCACATGCCAGCGGAACCCCTGGCAGGCACAGTTCACTTGTCCGTGGCTGGAGGCAGTGAACTGCACACCCTGTCAGGTATGGTCTACAGCTGTCCATAAACACCTGTGTAGGGCAGCCACAAGGCAGAACTGTGTGCATGCGTATCCACAGACTATGCAAAAACACCTAGGGCAACCTCATACTTACACACACATCACCTCAGCCAGCTCCCCAGAGTACACCCCCCACCCAAACACATGGTGTCAAATGTATGTCCCACCCTCGGCCTCTGGCAGACCAACACCACACCCTGTGCATATGATGATACCTGTGCCCCATCCCTGTCATCCATACCATTGATACAGGGACAGGCTGATACGGATCTGATGCTCATGGTGACTGTACACCAGTGTACCACAGTCCTGCAGTGTAACATGTTGTAGGATGCAGAGTGTGAGGCATATTTTGCAGGTAGTGTAGCCGTCCAGCAATGATGCCTTCTAGCTGTTAGTAACACTGCTTGGTTGTGGTCTCTAAACTGATATTTGTGTTGTAGGTGTACATGTGTCAGCACAAGGATGGTCTGCAGTCATATTGCACAACAGGGTATGTCACTGTGCTGTCACCATGGCAGTGACATATCTGAGGTACCGAACACATTTCACAGGTTACTATACCGGGTATTGCCTGTGCCACATGGACAGGTGGCCCGCTGATGCATGTATACCCTGTAACCTGATGCAGACCCATCCAAATACATGCACACTGTTACTTGCCAACACTGGGACTAGACCCCTACCTAGCAATGTCGTGATACTGACATGTGTGGCTTACATTGCACAAACACTGCCTTAACCACTCTGTATCCAACAGACCATGTTCTGCCCAGCAACAAAATGAGCAGCCCTTGCAGGTCATGAACTCAGGGCCCTTTACACTGAAATCACAACACATGACCACTACGCCATGACCACTGTGGGGACAGCTGTTGTGTTACCAATATAGCTGTCATTACCCAAATTGAGTGGTATTGAACACTTGCCTTTATGCCCTAGATTGTGTAGTCCTTGTCATTAATATGACTGTTGCATCACATATGTTGTTTTATCATAATGTACACATAGCAGATGCATGTATTCCATGTGGGAAGGTATACACAACCGTGATGTTTACTCATGACAGGTATATGGTTGTATACATATAGGTGTATAGATGTCTACATGTACATACACAGGTATACACATACATATGTCTGTATACACATCTGTATAGTGCTACATATATATGGCCATGCGTATACCTCTTATGTACATATGTATACATATTTATACATAT
This sequence comes from Protopterus annectens, assembly GCF_019279795.1. NCBI lineage: Eukaryota > Metazoa > Chordata > Ceratodontiformes > Protopteridae > Protopterus > Protopterus annectens. The sequence continues at coordinate 1,300,493,185 of NC_056743.1, read as the reverse complement.
ATGTATCTATACATATGTGTATATATAGGTATACGTATATGTGTATATAGCTATATATGTATGCACATCCTATGTGTACAGATATGCCTAGTTATGTTGGTGTATATATATATATATATATATATATATATATATATATACATATCTATAACTATATGTGCATACATATCTATACCAGTATACCTACTACTGTCGATATATCTGTAGATATCCATACGTATATGTGCATATGTATCGCTATCTGTATATGTGTAGACATATATTGCTCTGTATATGTATATATCTAGGTGTGTATATGTATATCTATGTACATAAACATACCCATCTATATATGTCGATATGTATATGTGTAATCATATATATATATATATATATATATATATATATATATATATATATATATATATATAGATGATTATATGTACAGATATTCACACCATACATCCTGGACACAGAGTGTAGCCCTACCCCAGCCCCTACAGTCCCAACATCGTAGTGCAAGTGGATGTCAGGTATGTATAGCACGTATATTGGTAGACTATTGCTACTGTAATTGGGATTGTCTTCACAGACATGGTGTGTGTGTGGGAGGTCACATCTGCTTTCCACATGTATGCCATTGGCTGCTGACAGACATCCTAAGGACATCCTAGTAAAGTACCACTGCTAGCACGTAATGCCCCCATGAACTACAGCACAAATATTGGCCAATATATGTGGACATGCTGAAACACTCTTTACAGTCCAGAGGTATACACAGAACCCCTTAGTGCTAAACATGTGTACCATGCATGACAATATGGATGTTAACAGCCGTGTAGATGGGTATAGCACATAATGACTGGTATACATATGCCAACATTGGTTATGCATTCACACACCCCTGTCTGGCCTGACACATAATAACCGCTGGTACAGGGTTGCCATGTCCACATACTACCCACTAGATATTGACATACATCTGTACAGCATCCCACTGCTCTGTTTGACATACATGACTGTCAAGGGAGACCCGGCAGCAGTACATCCAGCAAATATCTGCACATGACATCTCACTGGATAAGTACACTAAGCTGCTAGACATGTAACAATGCACTGTGCAGGCTACAGGCAGACTGGCTCAACACTGACCTATATCTCCTATGGGGGAATGCACATGTACCTGCATATATAGCAGGCTCTGCAGGCATGTCACAGCACAGGATACGCCTGTGTGAAGGTGCATAACCACATCCAATGCGAACACAGCCACATATGGTAAGCTAGCATAAAAGTACAGTATATAGACTATCTGTTCAACACCATCCTCATATGTGCCACTCAGAGACTAACCCTACATATAATGGGCTGCTACACGGTGTGGTCTGCTGGCTGTCTGTGGTATGGGACATGTGTGTGTATGGCCCTACAAACATCTAAGCCAATACGGTAACATACGGTGGAGCAGCATGTAACATCAGATAGGATGGAACGGGACCTATAACAATGACATCTACCACAGTCTATACACAGGCTAAAGAACATATTAACAATGCACACACCGTCGACATTCACCATAGTTACATAGACCTCAGTACTGTACAAACAACCACAGAATGTCCTGGTAATGTCATCATATATTACCCGTACTATACATAACATGTGTAGCATTCTGATATCTCATTGGCTTACTATCAGATATGATGACACTAATGATGGTGTACAGCACATATGCGCTTCTTAATGCACGACATATGTACAAAGGTTGACAGAGTTGTGGCTGGAAGCACATACACAAGGCCAATATTGACATGTTGCTGTGATAACCTCATACATGTACTGTTGTAACAGGGTTTGTTGCAACATGTGTCCTATGAGGGATATGAAGTCAGTAACTGTCACGGCTTTCACCATCTACAGACTGCAATCCTCACACTACCTTCTGCAGTTCACAGATACATGCTCTGTGGGTAACACATGACACCAAGGGCACAACACACTTTCCAGTCTGCAGACGACCCTGCAGATGCAGATTCCTCATAAACATAGAACTGACATGGCAGGTATTACAACATGTAGGACAGCCATATCTACACACACACACACACACACACACACACACACACTGTTAAACCAACATTACTCCACATGCAGTATAGCAGCACTTACAGTGTGTAGCCAGGTCAGGCACACCCCCCCTCCTGTGTGTTGCCCTGTTTCCACAATGTGTGTTGTTAGAGATAAATCCCCAATTCATCTGAGATGCTGTTCTCAAACAACAGATCTAGTTCCTGCCCAAAGTGGATGTAAAGGGCCAACACCAATATGATGTTCCTAGATATTGGAGTGTGTTTCCAAGCAGTTGGCTATGGGAATGTTACCACAGCTGTTCCACATGCACTCCGCTAGAGGAGGACTGCAATTGGTGCAGAGGCTATCAGCTGATCATGACCATCACTTACAAAACACAAGCTGCTGCCTAAGCAATGCAGGTGTACATCTCCACATCCACCAGAGAGGGAGTGAAAGGGACAGACAGAGACAAAGTATGTCAGGGAAGGTGTGGGAGAGTAAAACCTAAGTATGTTTGTGTCACACACCTACCAGTACAGGGTTTCAAACAACTGACTGACTATGCATAGCTATCACATGTATGTGCAGTTATTGCATGCGCCACGCAGCTTACATGTTGGTAAGCTGTCCAGACGTATATGTGCTGGTAAGTGACATCTGCAAAACTGTTGCGATACAGTAGGTGTAGTACATGAGCCTGTCACATGAACAGGTGTCAGCGTCAACACAGCCACACTCTCTAAGGGACTCATACACATTGCCACATTTGGCAGGGTAACGAATACACTTCCTAACCAGTTACTTTGCTACAATACAGTAATGCACAGGTATCAAATGGCCCACAGGGGTTATCCTGAGGTTCTATGGTCAAAGGGTATATGAAGGTGTCTGACATTAGAGAGCATGCTTCAGCATGCCAATGGGGGGGGGGTGGTACTGGGTGTGAATGTGGTCAGAAGCATCATACACCACACACACAGACACAGGGTGCCAGTACCGGCATGCATGTGTACATTGCTTCACGGGTGTGTAGTGGCTGTGTCAGATGGCTTTACAAGGCTAGGTGAAGGGTATACCTTGGCATCAGGCCACAAGAAAATGGTCTGTATTATGGCTAAGGGGTGTAGTGTCTGGAATGACCCACACAGGTGGGTATTGTATTCACCATCCAGTCACCTGGGTTATTATTGTGCATGGCCAGTGGTGTGCAATGCTTGCCATGTATGCGGTCTGTATGTCATGACATGGACGGTGTCTGGGATGTGCACACATCCCACATTCATGTACAGTGGCATGTGGAAGTGTACCTGGTTTGTCTGGCCCATGTTGTGTACACAGAATGTTATCAGATATGACAGTCCCATCCTCATGTGGTGACGCCAGGTAATGGATAGCAAGTTGACCATGCACCTACACTGATAGCATGCTACAGGTATTCCCTGGTGTCAGTGGCATCTGCCTATACAGGGCATGTGTGTAAGGCATAGAATGTACTTTGTGGATCACATTTGATGGAACCACAGTTGTTGCAGGCATCCAGTGGGGAACATACTGAAGGCGCACTGTCTGCAATTATGTGCCTATTGTACTAATGGACAGGGTGCCATGCCCTCTGTAGGCCACTGTATTCACACCATAGTTACTATCAGTCGCCAATATGCAGTGTACTACACACATATTGGCTGTTGCCTCTGCATGTGTATGTGTGTGTATGAGACATGGGTTGAGAGCGTGCTCTGGGTAATAATGGGGCTGCTAACTGTGATTGCCTGGCCTTGATGTCACATGTATGGGTATGGGTTTTCACCCCAGCCTCTCGGCTATTTCACAGCTGTTATCCCTGTACACTGGACATTGTGATATATACTAGGGCCACCATATAAGAAATTTGCAAAACCCGCTCCACATTGGGCCCAGGTGTCATACACACACACCCAACTCTACACAGGATACGAGTTACAAATGCACGCGCGCGCACACACACACACACACACACACACACACACACACACACACACACACACACACACACACACACACACATACACACCTACCTGTGATGTCTGGGAGTAGAACCCCTACCTAACTAGTTTATTACACTACAGCACTATGCAGTTATAGTATGCGCCATGGTGATTACTACAGTACTCCCTCCACAAAGGTGTACATCACATTGGTTGACATAAGCAGGACTGCGAAAGTAGGGCATTTGACATGTACTGAGTGTGACTAGCTTAAAATGCATTGCTCCCTACACAGACAGTGGAACACACACAAAACATCCACAACCGACTTGTATGGGTATAGAACCCCTAAAAGAGATCTATATCACACTACAGCATGGAGCTGTTACAGGACGCACCACGGGGATTACTGGAGAACTCCTTCCTCAAAGGTGTATAACACATTGACTGACATCAGCAGGATTGCCAAAGTACGGCATTTGACATGTACTGAGTGTGACTAGCCTCTAATGAATAGCTCCCTACACAGACATTGAAACACAAACAATACATCCAGAACTGCCATGGGTGGGTATAGGGCCCTACCAGAGTTCTGAATCACACTACAGCAGTACGCAGTTATGACACGCTCTATGGAGATTACTGGGCTACAACCTTCCCAGAGGTATATTTCTGGGTGGATGACATCAGCAGCCTTGCCAAAGTTGAGCATTTAACTTGTAGGGAGTGTGACTACCCTAAAAAGCATTGCTCCCTACACAGACAGAGTCAGAAAGACACACACACACAGTTGCCAAGGCTGGGGTTAGAACGCCTGCTTAACTAGTTTATCACACTATAGCAGTTACAGGACATGCTACGGAGATTACTGGGTTACAGTTTCTCAGAGGTGTATTACTAGGTGGATGACATCAGCAGCCTTCCCAAAGTTGAGCATTTGAATTGTAAGGAGTGTGACTAGCCTAAAAAGCATTGCTCTTTACACAGACACACACACACACACACACACACACACACACACACACACACACACAGTTGCCATGTCTGGGAATAGTACTCCTACCTAACTAATTTATCACACTACAGCGGTACGTAGTTACAGGACACACTATGGAGATTACAGGGCTACAGCTTCCCAGAGGTGTATTGCTAGGTGGATGACATCAGCAGCCTTGTCAAAGTTGAGCATTTGAATTGTAGGGAGTGTGACTAGCCTAAAAAGCATTGCTCTCTACACAAACAGATACACACACACACACACACACACACACATACACATACACACGGTTGCCATGTCTGGGAATTGAACACCTACCTAACTAGTTTATCACACTACAGCAGTACGATGTTATGTCACATGCCACGGAGATTATTGGGCTACAACTCTCCCAAGGGTGTATTTCATAATGGATGACCTCAACAGCTTGTCATAGTAGGGCTATGGGGAGGACAGTGTGTGTGCATGGGCCATAACCCATTCATCTAGAGGTTGACACTCCACATGCGGGCACACACAGGGTCATATTCCACAGGTACGTGTATTCAACTGCTAGATAACTACTTCCTTGTACAGTCATGTTTCACAGCTGGCATGTGCACCAACGGTCTATAATGCTGACAGATACTAGTGGCTAGTATCTGCAGTGAGTGACATCTGAACCTGATGTGTTTGGGGCCCTTTGACTGTGTGCTGGGTGGGACAGGCCTGGATGGCTCCTTGTCACAGTCACCCTCATCCACACCTCTCTGTACATCTACTTTTGGCTTATTATAGTGTGTTGTCCTTACATATATGTCTGTATTCCTAGCCACTGTGTGTGCAAGGCATGTGTGGTGCATACTGACAAGTGTCTGCACTAACAACTGCAACTGCCAGATATGTCTGGTCCACTGGTACTTGCAGACATGGCCTTCATGCGTTTGTGTGAGCATGTCCAGTATGACCTTTCAGTATGTTGTTGACTGACATTGCCTTAATTCCTCCAAGTGTGTGAGCATGCCCAGTATGGCCTTCTGTATTTTGTGTGTGGATTGAGTCCAGGTACTACAGTGCTGATGTTGGTGTTGTACACTGGAAAGGTGGCATGCTGTTTCTGCAGGGTATCCATCAAGCATTTGGCAGTGACAGTTCCTACATATCTGCATAGAATGGGGAGGGGGCTCAGCCAACTATGTCTACATTTCTACACAGGATAGTGGGGGCACACCTGACTGTTATTACATTGCTATGTAAGATGTGGGGGCACACATGACACTTGTACACATTTGCTATGACTGTACTGGTATGTCAGGTATTCCATTTTATTCTGTATTGCTAACTATCATGTTGACTAGAGGCATACCAGTGTACTACAGATCGTGGCTTTGGTTGCCCTACATATTATTGTCTGACTTCCTACTCTTCAGAACTAACATCTCACTGCCTGCCCTGCTGTGGTCTGTCTGTGTAGGCCTGGGGGAGGTTAACCATAGCCATCATTCAGGGGCCATGGCACAGGCTCTGTTTGGGTTTGTCTACACCTGTCCTGCTGGAGAGACTGTTGTTGGGTATATGAACCATCCTGACTGGCATGTGTGGGTCATATGGATGCACATGTCGCTCAGCGCATTTCCTGCAGTGGGTTTTGTCACCCTGTGTAGTACTGGCTACTATGGTGACTCCAGTATGTGTTACAGATGTCATGGTGCCACTTTAGGTGCCTACTGTTTGCTGCCATAACATTCAACCATCCAATTCCCTTGCATGCTCACATCTATACCATAGCTACAGGTAACGGCACATTCTACTCCATTTGGCAATTGGTAGGTTGACTGACTTACCTTGAGGGTGTGCCAGAATTGCGGATGGTGCTGGAGGGCTGCCTATGTCGGATGCACATAGTACACTCCCTATACTTGGCTGAGCACAGGTAGTGTCATGTTTGGCATCCCTTTTACTGGATGTGCGAGTCAGAGAGAGGTGTCATTCCCTGTGTCCCTACTGTGTCAGTGCATGTGCTATGCGTTGCCTCTTTGCCACAACCTCGGCATACTGGGCATACCTACATCTGCCTACTGGGGCAGGCTCAGGTTGTTCCTGCTCTGGGTCACTCTGTGCCTGTGCAGGCCTTGGCGTTGGTGGGGGGCTGTGTGGTCCTGCCCCATGCTGTTCCTGCTGCAGCTGTTTCCGCAGGATCATACTGTGTAGCACAGCACATACCATAACAATTTGGGTACATGTAGTTGGTGAATACTGCAAGGCTCCACCGGATGTGTCCAGACACCGGAACTGTGACCTGAGCATCCCAAACACACACTCTATTATATAAAGTCTGGCCTGTGCCTAATTATGGCGTTCTTGTTCAGGTGTATGTGCATTTCTGATGGGTGTCATCAGCCATGGCTCCAGTGTGTACCCAGCATCCCCCACTAGGTGACCGTAGGGGATGTCCCCAGTGGCAAATCTCTGGTACAGCTGCGTCAGATGCCATATGTGGAAATTGTCGTAGCTTCCAGGGTAGCCAGCACACACATTCATTATAATGCCCTGGGCATCATATATGACCTGGCAGTTGACAGAGGGGATGCCTCTGCGGTTGATGTAGGTCCTACCCTGCTCAGTGGGTGGTGCTTTGATGCATATGTGCGTGCAGTCTATAGCACCCACTACCCCAGGGTATTCTGCTATTTGGTAGAAGAGATGCATATTGCTGGTCAACCCCTCATGGGTGTTGAGGAAATATACGTGCTCACTAGCATGTGCTGACATGGCATCCAGGAACTGTTGGAATACTCTGGATGAGATCACAATGATATCACCAGTTGTGCTTTGGGAGGTACCTGTGGCTAGTATACCTAGGCCTACACATACCTTGGTATCCACTGGGATGGGTTCCCCTCGGTCAGTTTGGTGTGTCAGGTGTGGCCGGCACAGCTCAACAATTTGCTGTAGGAGGTCTCTGTCCACCCTACAGCGCTCCACTACCTGCAGCTCATGTAGCCCCTGGTAGGTTACCCTGGGTCTGTACACTCTTCTCCGTCTCCTCATTGTGGGTTGTTTGGCAGCATTCACACCCTCAGCCTCTTGCACATGTTGTTCTATGTTGCCTGCTGCAGCCCTTCTCATTTTGTAGGTTTGTTTGTTAGGATTTCCCCGCTTGTATACACCAGTGGTGTAAGTGTGGGAAAAACCAGAGGGGAAGATATTTGCTTAGTTTATAGTAGTGTTCTGGGCTGGGCTGCTGCCTGTGTAATTAGCTGATTCCAATACATTTCACCTGCCAGCTAAGCTAGTTCTCCCTTGGTTACCTCCCTACACCCCCCCATGATTTCACCTAACTCCTAGGCTTGCACCAGGCTATTCCTACCCTTACACTGTTGGGATCTGCCTCACATCCTTAGGAAAACTGGGATTCACTATTCTTCCCCTCATTTGCATAAGATTGCCTGCTAATGCATAGCTACATGTCTCACACTGAGCCTCCCCCCTTAGCAACCACTACTCACTGGCCATGTTGTCTTCTGCCTGCCATTGACTTGCATGGCAGAATACTAATTTTAGTTAGAATGCTTAATTTAGGTTAATTTTATTTTCCCCAGATCCCATTCGCACGCCGCTGCCCGATGCTTAAACAGCTGAGATCGGCTACAAAATAATAAAAGTCGATTTTTGTACTTTGTTTATGTTGGTAATGCCAATGACGTTATACTTGGCTATTGGCATGCTTACTACATGATATGCAGCCTTTAGTTGGAGCTGTTGTAGGTACATTTTGGATTTTGCAGAAATGTACTCGGCTACTAATCGAGTACATTTCTGCAGTTAAAACTAGTCTTGCACGGATTGTTGCAAGCTTCCTGGATTGCAAAATCACCTCATTTGCAAAGATTTCTCCTGCAAATGGGATGATTTGCATACCAGGGCTTAGTCTGTGCAAGAGTAGTGCAGGAGCACTCATGCACGCCCCTGCAGGCTGTTCCTGGATCGCACGGCAGACATATTGCCTGCTTGTGCTCCTGCACTGATCTTGCACTTCATTCAATCATTTGAGAATCTGGGGGATTGTTTCAAAGAATATATATATATATATATATATATATATATATATATATATATATATATACACACACACACACACACACACACACACACACACACACACACACACACACACAGAGACAGAATGGCAATATATGCGTTTAAAGTATATTGCTCAACTTTCTGAAACATCACTGTTTTACAATTAAGTTAATGTCCAATTATAATTCTCATGTTAAAATTGCAAGTAATTTAAAAAAAAAATGATTATACTGTGTTTGATTTTTTTTTAGTTCCACACTGTCTACTTATTTTTTTCTTTATAACCACACCTATAAATGATGTCACAATACACATTTGGCAATTATTTACATAAACCTGCAAAGCACTTTGGGTACACTAAACAGCTTCTCCAAAAGAACATCATCTTATTTACATTGTGATTTCACTAATACATAATCAAAAATGTTAATTTTTAGTGTAGGGTACACCACCTGTAAAACCCAATGGACAATTTGTTTTTGTAGGCAGTAAGGCATGGCAGGTCTATATTACCATATCGAATGGTAACAATGTGAAATGCTCATATGAGCGAAAATGTAGAACAAACTTGCTAATGTGGGGGCGCAGCCCCCCACACCCCCGCTAAATACATATTACAACTCCGAGGTCGCACTACAGTGAGGAAAGGGCAAATATTCCAGTCTTCACTGTACCGCGACCCCAAAAAACAAGTTTGTTCTCATGCATTTACGCTCATATGAGCATTCGACATTGTTGCCATTTGATATGGAATACAGACCCAGGCATGCCTACTAATGCATTTAGCATGGAAATGTAGTAGCCTGTTCATTAACCTAGACATTGAGGCATTGTGGCTTCATTCTTTCATTACATCATGGCAGTTTTCAGCTGAAAGAAATATTTCAGGGTGACACACTTTCAAAAAAATAAATAAATAAATAAATAAATGAAAAAAAAAACAACATGCATTTTGCTTTAAAAGTGTAAAGTATGGTATTGCAGATGGTAAGGAAATTACACTCTACTTCAAGGGTTTGCTACTTACACTTAATTCTGAAGTGATAATGGCTCTCTAAATTAGTGTTCTCTGAAATTTTCCATTCTACTTAATGGATCTTCTCATATATTCGCAAAGTTTCATCAGATGAAATGGTTCAATGTACTGACTGGCAAACTATTATGAAAAACTTAAAACAAAACATTCTTTCTTGAGTCAGCTAATCGTTTAGTGACACATCCCCTGTTCTGAGATATATAATCACAAAGGTCTGTTGCGGCTTAAAACTGTCATATGCTTAAGAATGGCATGGCAAAGCACTAAAACTATTTGTGTACACCCAGAATACACTGATATACAGTAATCGGTAAGTGATAACAATGAAAGCTTTCCTGATAAAAGCCTTATATTATCTGTAAAAAACACCCTTGTCTGTAAAAACCACTCTGACGTTTTCAACACAAAATAAAAAAAAAAAACACTGATTAGTTTTAAACCTAAACATAGCATCCCATTTAATCCATAATATAAAAATTAAATTTCTGCTAAATGGTCTGTGTTTTGGCAAACTAATATAAAATGCTATTTGTTTTACTTTTGTAAAATTTATATTACAAGATGATGATTTCTACCTCATTTTTTATAATTCTGAGTGACCATTGCCTCATTTTTGTATACAATTTTGAATTTATAACAGAAATACTAATTCAGTTTGTTACAAAAAAAAAAAAAAAAAAAAAGACAGGGATCTAAAATAGAACATTATGTTACACCACAACTTGCTTATTTACCTAGCCAAATCTACTTTTGTTGTACAGGTTTTTGCTAAAAGATATGAAAATTGCAGTATATGGGGGTGGATATTATGGTAGTGTCAAATTAAAGGGACCATGAAGGTTAGTCGCACATGTGTTAATGGAGCATGCTGGAAATCTATGTTATGTACTCACCATAACTAGGTATCTGTGCTGTCCATTTTCAATCTTCCTCAACACATGGTTTCAGATTTGATCCTTGGATCTGACTCTTGTCTCATACTCCACACTTTGGATCCAACTCTTGACCTCCTCTTAGTACCTATAATGCCTTAGTCCATACCCATTACTTCAGATTGAGTTTGTTGTCATAAGGCCCATATTGCTAGACAGAGACAGGAATAGCTGACAGAACAAAGGAAGGGCTCAAACCCAGAAATGTAAGTTCCAAAACACAGTCCAACAGGTCTCTTCAGAAGATTGAAGGATGGGGGATGGATGGGAGGAAAGTTGAGGAAAAATAAAAATGGACAACACAGATGTCTAGTTATAGTGAGTACATACCTTTTAAAGCTGATGCTTCCCTTTCCATTATTCCTCAACACATAGGACAGAGTCCCCAGGTTTGTTGATCTTGGGTGGCCCTCATGTAAGGATATTCCAGAGTACCGCCGAGCCAAAGGCGGCTCAATTTCTACATATAATATCCAATTTGCAATGAGTAATAAAGGTATGAGCACTGGACCATGTGGCTGCTGCACAAACATTAATAGATGTTCTTTTTAACAAGAAACATCTTTATTAAATTATAACTTAAGACATAGGAAATCATATATTTATATAAATGAAAATAAACCATAATGACAATCTTAGTTGCAAGCATTTTACATCACAAACCATACTGACATAATTTTAGCTGTAAACATTATACATCACTTATAATCCACTCAACCACTGTCAGTCAAATATTATATAGCTCATTCAAATCCTGCTTCTTTTAAAATTCATTCCTCCCCTGTATGTATTGCTCTCACAGTTTCCATTTTTCCTATGTAATTTGCTCAAACCCTTGTCTAAAGATCCCAATTCCATTTGTTTTATCTCTGTTACTATATTCACTGTTTCTAGTACAGTTGGTTTAGAATGATTTTCACTTTCTAGTAATTGCTTTTTGGCAGCCACCATAATAGACTCAGCAAAGCCTTACTCTGTCTAGACAATTCCGATGTTGTATCACAGCTCATCAAAATAATTTCCCTAGTTGCACCAATTTGCTCACCCAGTATCTCTGATAAAGTAGCCTGCAGGAAATCTTTAAAGTATGCCAACTCATTACACTCCCAGAAAATATGTTTTTTTCCCCATCACACCTCCAACATTTTCTGTCTACCCGAGGAAAAATTCTCTGGAGTTTACTTGGGGTATAAATATACCTGTGTAAACACTTCCAAGCAAAGATCCAAAATCTTTTAAACTTTGTTGCATATTTGGGACATATACACATATCTGCCCATCCTTTCTTTGTGAATTGCTTATCCAATCTCTCTTCCCAATCCTTTCTAACCTCCTCTGATTGATTCTTATAGTTATCATGCAATATTTTATATGATTTACTAATTATTCCTTTTTTAACATTAGTTTCTGTTCAAGACTCTACTAAAAACTCTACCAGTGCTGGTCTCTCATTTAGGACCCCCTATTTCTTTTCTTTTTATACTCTATCAATCCTTGACAGGCAAAGTCATCTCTAACCTGCAGTCCAACAAAATTCTTATCTTCCCATTTTACTACCTTTCCCTGTCTAGTTATTTGCTCCCAATACCTTATTTCCTTTGCCAGTTTTCTCCAATAAATGCCTGCCACCTCTTACCTACTTCCGTTTCCCTAATTGCAGTCATCCCTATTGGCAAAATCACCTTTCTCCATTCCCGTGTTGGCTTAGTTCTTAAAATACCTTCTGCTACTTTGTGGATATAATATTTTGTATGATTATTGTTATTCGCCTTAAAGATCTGCATCCAAAATCCCAGTCTCTCCTTGTTTCTTGAGCTTCCCTCTGTTTCATCATCAACCCTATTCACTTTGAATTATAGGTTTCTGCTTGTGCTATGCATAAAAGTCTTAACTGTGTAGCTCTGAAATACCCCTTCAAATTGGGTAATCCCAATCTGCCTTGTTATATTAGAAGAATCAGTTTATCCCACTTGACTCTTGCTGTTTTACCATCACAGATGAAATCCTTCAGCTCTTTATTAATTTCTATCCACAACTTCTCTGGTTGATAAAAATATGCCTGACCTTGTGTATAAGGCTGAAGGGACTAAAAACATTTTAACTGCTTTTATCTTACTATCCATATTTTGCATTATTTTTTGTTTAGTCTCTTCCCACATATCCTTAGCTACCACACTGGAATCATTTTTAATCTACACTCCTAAATACTTAATTTTATCATGTCCCATAAATATGGATATTGCTGAACCAATTTGTGTGTAGGTACATAATTTACCACTATTGCCTTGGTTTTAACTTCAATAATTTTGCATCCCAAAAAGATCTGAAACTGTCTCAAAATGTTCCCTAACAGTGTAATGTCCTTTTCTGATTTTATCAAGTACAAAATAATATCACCTGCAAATACAGCCAGCTTTTCTTGACTACCATACCAATTATATCCTTGAATTTCTAAGTCCTTATTTTTCTTTGCTAATGGTTCTAAATATAATGCAAATAAAGGGAAATAGGACATCCCTGCCTGGTTCATCTGCTCAAACAGAAATTATCAGAGAGGACCCCACCCAATTTAATTTTCACCTCTGATCTCTTCATATATCCTCCTAATCAACCTTATAATGTTATAATGCAAATGCTTCCATTGCTTTGCTCATAAAGTCCCAGCTTCTCTGCATCGAGACCCACCAACAGCAGCAGTATGTTTTTATATTCAGCTTCCTTCTGGATCATCAATATTCTGTTAATGTTGCCAAATGTTTACCGCTCCTCCAAAAAAACCACATTGATTCATCTCTATCAATTTTGGCATCACTTTTGCCATTATTTTAGCCATTATAGGCAAACACTTTATAATCATGGTTTAGTATTGAAATGATATAGTATGAAGCTGAATCTGATGGATCTTTACCCTCTTTAGGTATTGCAGCTACAACTGCTTTCTTCCAAGATGTTGGTACTTCTCCTTTTAAAATACTGTTAAACAAAACCATACAGATCTTTATTAATTTTTCCCTCCTAGATTCCAAACTTCCAGAAGAATATTATCTATTCCTGGGGACTTTCCTGCAGATTGGTTAACCATTTTTATCTTACCTCCTCCTATCCTAAGTGTTAGTAATTGAGTCTCATCTACCTCTAACCTTGGCATATTTAATTCTTCCATAAACATTTCCATTTGCACCTTTTCTTGATTTCCTTATTGCTCTGCTTTATGCAGACTTTCATAGAGTTTTTGAAATATTTCTAATACTTCTACATGATCTATTGTTCTCTTCCTTGTTATAGGCTCCCTAAGCTTGGCAACAGCCCTTTCTACTTTCTGTTGCCTGAGTCACTGTGCTAAAATTTTTTTTTTGTGCTCTACAGTTATCAAAAAAACAGTTGCTTAACAGCAATCTTTCTAAACTCATGCATATTATTTTCTGTTTACCATTCTATTCTGCAGTTGCTCCTCTTCTTGTTCTGTCAGATTCCCCCTATTTTGCAATGTTTTAACATCTGTCAGTCCCTCTAAATAATGCTTATTACTTCTTAACCATATCTGTCTTTCTTTTATTTCCATCTTATTTTTAAACTCCACTTTAATTTTATCCCACTCCCTAGCTATATTTTTAGAAGAAATTTCTATCCTCTATAATACCTCCCAAATAATTTCCACAACCTGTTCCTTAAATTCCTTTCATCAGACAGGTGGGAATGCGCCAGCACCTCATTTTTATTTCATTATCCTGTGTTTTTATTTTAGATATTATTGGTGCATGATCTGAAATGTTATTGGGTGAGTATCACGACCTTGAACTAAATACACACGCTCCTGTGAAATGTAAATTTTGTCTAGCCTAGCACAGTTTTTGTAAATTCGCTCTGAACTCTTAGTACTGAATTCACACCTTCCATGCCAAATATTTTCATCACTTTCTTCAGATATCTACCCTCTTTTGTTATATTTTCCCTTCTAACCCCCCCCCCGACACATCTTTACTGTTGCAAATCAAATTCCAGTCCCTAAGTAATATTCCTTACTGAAATCTGATTTCTCCCAGAATTTTCTTAAGCTCTATTGTAGCAGTTTTAGGTGGAATATAAATACATGCCAGTGTAATCCTCCTCCCTTGCCAGTAGCCCCTTTGTACTACAAATCTACCATTACTATCTTCTGTTATCCTCTTCAATCACTATTTGAGCTCTTCCTGCAATTAATATAAGTATTCATCTTTTCCTTTCTCCTTGGTATCCTACTGAATAAACCATCCTGAAAATCCTTCTTTATCAAATTCACATGTTCAATTCTTTCCAAGTGTGTCTCCTGTAGCATACACTCTACATTTTAATACAGTTCACTACTCTTTCTTTTTTTGCATTTATCTGTGAGACTATTGCCATGTAAAGACATTACAGAAAGCATCACTGTATTAAAAAGTTATTGTTCCCACCTTTTATGTATAACAGTTTTTTGTTAAATATTAGTTCCAGCTTTGTGTTACATGCATATACTGTTTGGCAGATTGATCCTTTATATAGTTTCTTGTCATATCCACTTGAGACTATATCATATCTTGCAAAACTTTGTCTTATTGAAAGCCCTCAAAAAAAAAAAAACCAACACACAAAACTGTGTACATCTTCAGATATTGAAGTGTTTCCCTCCTAATAAGAACATGTTCCAAACTGACAACCACACTCAAAGACTTGAGTTAACCTAAAAGAAAGGAGGTTAGCCATGGTAAGATGCATGGTGCAGCCTGTGTTTCTACTAACTGGTTTCTGGTTTTGTGCTATCTTTAAAGTCTTCCAGATGGGTAAACAACACTTCAATGCTTTCAGACATTATTTATATTTATTTATTTATTTGCATTTGTTAACCGGGTTGGTCCAGCTGGGTAAGAATTACCCTTTTTCAGTGGAGACCCGAGGGGAAAAGCCCCAAACAGACATACAAATACATACAAATAAAGACAAATAAACAATATTACAGAGGAAAACAATATTATGGGTACAATGGATAAGAAAAACAAACAATGAAAGTTTGAGAAAATGAGTAAGGTAGGCCAGAGGCATGCATGCAAAAGATTTATGAAAAGGTGCTCTGAGCAAGATCTCTGAATTAAGTTAAAGTAGGCAAAGAAATGATGATTTAGGTGTGGAGTTAGTAGTGTGGGAGTTTTATGTGGGAGCATGTGAAGGATATTTCCTAGCCATTTCCATTTATCAGATTGTCTCCTGGAGACACAAGGACCAGATAAAGAATTGCTACTAAGCATACATTTATTTGCTAAAAAAAGCCTTATAATATTCAATATTCTTTTTCATCAAGCTAAGGGACTTAATCTACTCATTCCCATATGCAAGAATAATAAAAAGCACACTATTTTTTCTTTTGTCATGCTCCTTTAAGCATACTTTTTTGTTTACATTGCAGTGTCTTAAAACTGAACAAGGAGACAGAGAGAATGGAGAAAGAAAAAAATATATAGTAGCACCTGTTTACATTAGTTTCCCCATTACACTTAAAAATAACGGACAAAACTTTACTTTGTAGCATGCAAAGAAAATCACACACTATAAAAATAGCACCATTAAGGAAAAACTTTCTTCATCCTCTTCCCCTCGCCTAAGTATTTTTTCGAACATTAATGAGATGAAGTAGGGTATATGCTTTAGAGTCCCCGACAAGTTTAACAAAGTCCAAAAAAGTCAAATATTTCCAGATTTTCTTGTTCTGTCACGTTTCACAAATATAATTATTGCTTTATAATACCACATTTGTCGCTTTCCAGGTTTTATTCATGTTCATCGCCATCTCCAAATCCTGTCTCTGCTTCATTTCCAATGTACTCTCAATTCTTCTAGTCGATGTCTGTGCTTTTCTCTCTCTCAATCATTTTCTGTTGAAACACTGGAAAAGGTTTCATTGGCACAGTCTCTCTGTGGTCTTTATTACCAGAAGAACAGGAAGCAAAATCTTCTTCTGTTTCATACCTCACTTTATGTTGGACAGACTTTTGTATTTCTTCCTTAGCATGTACATCAAAAAATGTTTTTGTTCCTCCAGGGAAAAATATTTTGAGGATAGCTGGATACAGTAGTTTGAATCTCATGTCTGCTTCTCCCCATGCCCTATATAATGGAATTAATTTATTCCTCTTCTTCCTGGTGTGTAATGAGTAGTCATTCTCCAGAAATAGTCTGTTGTCTCCCAGTTTTAATACTTTGTCCTTCTGACACAGATTTATCAGAATCAACTCCTTCTGCTGGTAAGACTGTACTTTTACTATTAAAGGTCTAGGTTGTCTTCTCAATGCCAGGTTTGGAGCATAAACATGATGTGCCCTTTCAATTAAAAATCCTTGTTGTGGAATACCAGTCCAGTTGCTTATTTGTACTTTCATAAAATAAATAGTGTCTGTTTCTTCCAGCTTCGCCGGCACAGCAGAAAATCTAATGTTTTCACTATAAACTCTGTCCTCTAATTCTATTATTTTTTGAGGCATTTTTTCTTCTGCAGTTTTATATTCAGTGAGTCTTTTCTTCATTTCAACCTCTGAGTTTTGCAGTTCTGTCACCTTATCTGAATATCTGTTCAAAGCTTCTTGCATTTTGTCCAGCTTTTTATTGTTTGTGTTGATATACTCCATCAGTGTTTTGTTTATTTTAACCAGGTCTGTATGTAGCTGCTTTATACTTTCCCCAGGTTACTGGAAGGCATGTCTGGAACTTGCACTGCTTCTTTCTGAACAACTTCAGTACTTTTCCCAGTCTGTGTTTTTCCTCAAATTTGTAGCTTATTTTTCACCAGATCCTTTATATTTCTTTTTTCCTGGCATCTACGCAGTACACTTACTACTCAGTTACTGAAATTTACCCAGGAATCAAGGTCCACTGGCTTTCTCTGCTAAGTTTCCGTTTTTCAGACCAGGAGAGACAGAATTAAGCTGTTACTTAATGTGCAGCCATCTTGGAAATCCTCCATAAACAACAGGATTAATCAATCCTAATCCTCCTCCTTGTTTCTTAACATATACTACCCCCCTCTTTTAACCAGATTTAATCTGGATCCCCATATAAATGCAAACACTACTGACAGTAATTCTTTCTCATATTTTAAGGATACCATAAACACGTTTGCTGCTGCTTCTTTCTTTTTACTGTAATCCCCAATGAGTGGGGCACTGAAAATATTAGGACGATCCTAAATGATAATCCCTCTTTTAGCAATGAAAAAGTACGTTGGATATGCACATTACTTGAAATTATCCTAGAAAACAATGTTTTTGTCTTTGAACAAGAATTTTTTGTGCAGAAGGTTGGTGTGGCTATGGGCACAGCCTGTGCATTTTGTAGATGAACTGTTCTTTCTATGGGGAGGCACATTTGATAGATTGGAAAGTTTTATTACATTTTTGGGGAAGTCTACTGATTTTCTTAGGTTTACATATAAATACTCTTCAGACTACATTGATTTCCTTGATGTTACTGTTAATAAAGTTGACTGTCAAAAAGTGATGACAAATTTATATAGGAAACCTGTTTGTAAGAATGATTTATTGCATAAGGAAAGTATGCACCCTAGACGTATTTCAAGGAATGTAATGAAGGGACAGTTCTTTAGGATCATGTGGTTGCATAATGGTTCATAGGTTGGTACTAGGCTAACGGCCCTAGGGCCTATACAAGCCTAGCCATAACAATTTCCTGGATATTTCTTCCCTCGATATTTACTTCCCTGGACCCCTGTCAAGCAGGGAGACTGACGTGATCTCCGGGGTGAATTTCCTATCTCCCATCCAATCGTCAAGGTTCCTTTTGAAGAGGGCCAAGAAGGCGCTCTGCTTGACATATATGGGCAGTCTATTCCAGAGTATGGGGAGTCTCTGGGTCAGGAACCTATCCCTCCAGCACGTTTTGTTCATTGTCATGACACGGTTTAGATCCCTGGAGCATGATGATAGTCAGTTACAGATAGCCCTAAAAGAATTGAAATCTGACTTTTTAAGCAGAGGATACAGTGAACATGAAATTAATTCCTGTATTGATGTAGCATGGGTTGAGAGACAAAAATAAATGTAAACCTTATTTTGGTGAAAGGGTGGCTAATACCGGACAAACTTTGACTCATAGCTCACAGAGAACTATGTTCTCCAAGTTTCCCATTTCTTTTTCCAGTAATATTGGTTCTTTTTGTGATATTATTAGGAAAATTGGAATATTCTTAATACTATAGATGAGTTGAAAAGTATTAGACACAGTTCCCCATTTTACTTTTAAGAATAATAGGTCATTAAAAAGGCACTTACGTTATAATATGCATACATATACAGAGCAGTTGCCCTCAAATTGATTGGGGACATACACATGGAGACATTGCTCCGCATGTAAATACATCTATACTGGGGCTTTTTATAGACACCTGACTGGTAATTTTAAAATGGAACTTAATTTCTATGCTGACAGTAGGATCTAGTGTATTTCTGTTTTTGTACTATTTGCCATATGTTCTATATAGACAAAACAAACTGTCCCTTTAAAGACAGGATAGTAGAACATTCTAGGGACATAAGCAATTCCAAAGAAAATATTGCATTAGCACAACACAGACTTTGCTTTGGCACTGAACATAATTTTAAATTTGTGGCTTTACAATTAATAAATGTAGGTGTTAGAGGGGGTGATATTAGGAACTTGACTGAGACTGCTGAACAGAATTGGATACTGCTTTTTCAAGAAAATAAACCTTCTGGTCTTAATGGAGCTCCAACGGCCAGTAATTGCAATACAAAGATACTGAAATCTGAAATGAAAATCAAATATTGTATTTATTCAATATACATTTTATAAATATCTCCAAACTGGTTTTGGCTATCCAGCCTTCATCAGTGAGTAAAATGTTCCCCCTTCAATGAGAGTAGTGATTATTTGTACACATCCCCAACCAATAGGAAACATGGTATAGCCCAACATAATAGTTAAAGTACATTGTTGTGTTCCAAACATAAAAGTTTTGCTTGACTATATTACTGAATATATAGACAATAATAAAACAAAATTTCCAGATGAATATGAGACAATATATAATAATAAGAATTAATGAAACAATAAAGAATTATATATAAACAATAATCTAAAATAAATCATAACTGCCAAGTGTAACTCCAGCATATCCCATAAGCCTCATACAATACACAGAATATCATAACCCACAAAGTGTAGGTATTGTGATATATATGAAAACATGTATATATCATAAGCAAAATATAAGACATCTGTTAATGTATATATATATATATATATATATATATATATATAAATATATATATATATATATATATATACGACATACCATATATGAACATGAAATCTGAGAGGACATGTGTTCTATCCGTTTCTCCAGTTTTACATATAGTGTAAAGTTCCTGCACACCTAGTGGAATAACCTGGTATATTCAATAATTAATCAGATAACATGTTCCACAAAATATAGATGTACACATACGTTTATGCTGATTATGAGCATATTTAGGCCTCAGATGAAGATGAACCCACAGCTACTAATAGCTAGTGGATTCACCAGATATACATGTCATCTCAAGACCTTTTACAAATGATCATTAAGACCTGGGGGGAATAATGCCCCAAGGTTAATGATCCAATATTTCTCCTTATGATTTAAAATAGTGTGCCAACCCTGTTGGTTGCTTCTGTCCCCTGTGATTTTATCTATGATCATAAACATAAACTTAGCATTAGTATGTTTCATGGTATGTCTGTATAAAGCATTAGTTTCTTTTTTATTAAGGATGTCACTTTTGTGTTCAGTTATTCTAATTCTAAGTCAGCGAGAGGTCTGGCCCACATAAAAAGCTGAGCATTGGCAGGTGGCTAAGTAAACAATCCAACTACTACTACAGTTACCAAACACCCTTGAATTATACACTCTGTTGGTGTTGGCACTGGTAAATTCTTTGTTTACTTACATGTGAGCATGAACCACAATGTCCACATGGGAAGGTGCCCAAATGTTTTTCTCCAGTCACGGTCATTTGCTAATATATTGCACCCCCCCCCCCCACTCTCCTTATGCTTGTAATGAGAAAAGAGACCACCCAATGTTTTTCCACGCCTAAATGAAAACATGCATTTAGGACCTAAAAGTTTCCTTAATTCCTCATTTGCCAAAAGTATATTCCAATGGGTGTCCAATATATTCCTTATAACATTGTGATTCTGTCCATATGTAGTCACAAACCTAAGAGTAGATTCTTCCAATGTAATTGCTCGTTTCTTATATTGCAATAATGTGTTTCTGTCTTGAGTAGTGGACCATTCACTTGCTCTAAATACATCTGATTCTCTATATCCACAGTCCATAAATCTGTGGTAAAGATCTAATCTGGCTTGTTCAAAATCTTGTTCTGATGAACTAATACATTTAATACGCATGAATTGGGATTTCGGTATATTCCGGATGGTGTGGCGCGGATGCATACTTGACGCATGGAGCAGAGTGTTGTAATGTGGATATTTATGATAGGCCTTAGTATTCAGAGTATGATCTTTATTCCTATATACTGTGACATCCAAAAAATCAATAGTATCATGATTTGATGTTACAGTAAACTCAATGCCCCATATGTTTCCATTCAGATATTCCACAAATTCCTGTAGGTATGCCTGGTCTGCCCGCCACACCATCCAGCAATCATCCAAATCATCCAAATACCTACGCCAGATGTCAATCTCCACCATATACAGGTTATGGAGGGGATCATAGATCATGCATTCTTCATAAAAGGCCATGAATAGGTCTGCATACATGGGAGCAAAGGATGCTCCCATAGCAGTACCCTGTAGTTGCCAAAAGCACTCTCCCTGGAAATAGAAAACATTTTTGTTAAGTACGTGTTCTGCCATGCATACCAATAATGTATTAAATCCAGGTGGATATAAGGCTGAATGTTCAAGCCAATACTGTAAAGCTGTAGTCCAGCCCATTGAGGTATACTTGTGTATAAGGATTTCACATCCAGTGTACACATTAGCCAGCCTGGCTCCAATTGTGTATCCTGTATGATTTGAAGAAAATGGGTTGTGTCCCGTAATCTAGCTCTAACAGGAGTAAGTAAGGGTTTCAAATATTATGTAAGAAAAGCTGATAGAGGTTCAGTTAAGGAACCAATGCCTGACACAATGGGTCTCTCCGGGGGTTTAGAAAGGGATTTATGAATCTTAGGAAGTAAATAAAGTATTTGTTTTTGAGGGTCCGTAACAATTAGATGTTTCACAGTACTCTTAGTAATAATACCTTCCTCCTCTGCTTGGTTTAAAAAAGTGTCGATTTTCTTCTTAAATACAGGAGTGGGATCAATAGGCATGTACATGTAGCATCGAGTATTGGCAAGTTGTCCCATGCCTTCATTCAAATAATATCCCATATTCAAAACCACTACTGCACCTCCTTTGTCAGCTGGTAGAATAACAATGCTATGATTATTCCTTAATTCATCCATAGCAACCTTTTCAGATGGGGATATGTTTTGGCCCATAATACATGATTCCCTATGTGGGAAATGTAGATCCCTGAGTACCAACTGAAGGAATATGGAGACATGCTTATTCATAGGTGGTTGGAATTCAGATTTATGAAATCTGAATTCCTCAGATCTTTGAGAGGTTTTATCTGTAAAAAATAGTTTTAGATTAAGGTTATGACAAAAGGATAACACATCATTGGCTATATTATATTCATCAGAGAAAAAAAACAGGTATAAAACCAAGACCTTTATTTAAGTAGTTTTTCTTGTTCATTTGTAAGTGTTACATCTGATAAATTCAACACATTTTGATAGATGTTATCAGTTATTTCAGAAGTGTCTGTATCAATCCTTCCACAGAATTTGTTCTTATGCCCATGCTTGTGTTTGCGGCCTCCCCGCCACCTCTTTCCATGTCTAAAGGGTGTGATGCATTAGATTTCTTACGGTTAGGCGATTCCCGATAACTACTACTATCATTGTCCGTATAGGAGGATTCTTCCCCTGATGTACTGATGAAAGACCTATCATTGGTCTTAAGAATTGATCTAGGTCTCTTTCTGGGCCTATTGTTTGCTGTCCCCCGACTGGAGTCCGTAAATCTAACTGATCTAAAGGATTCAAATGGACGACCCCTATTAAATTTTCAAATTTTTCTTTCTTTGGTCTGTTTTTCATAAGTGGCCAGTTCTTTTGAAAGTTTGTTTATAGAGGTAGCATACATAGGTAGGGACTCATACTTTTAACATTCCTCACAACAGGTTTTCTCCTCGGTTAGGTTAATATCAACCATCCTTTCATAATACGAAGCAAGTATCTTAAACATCATAGAAGCCTGCTGTAATGCTAGGTTCCATTCTTTAGTTAGTCTGTCCTCCGACCTGCCAACTAAAGGTTGTAAATGAATTCTCAGGCCTCTTGGAGTTATTTCCCTATTTATGTATTCTCGAAACAATCTTAGGTGCCAAATGTTTGCTCTTAAATTCTTCAGGCCCTTACAAAATTTATTGAAGGCCATATCACATCCATTAGAAGGATTTGTTAAGGAGCCATTCTGATTATTGCCTGGTATATTGTCTATCCCAAAGATTTCAATGTCATCCCTATCGGCACATAATCCATGAAGAATGTTCTCCAAATCCGTATCTATTGGTGTTGAGAGCAAAAAACTAATTGAGAATCCAAAATTGTTTAGGGATGGACTAAGAAATAATCCTGATCAGACAAAATACTAGAATTGGTCCTTTATGAATACCAATATTCCATATTCTTATATAAGAATTGAAAGGTCATCACTGATATCAAAGGAGCATGTCTATATTATTCTAAAATTCAAAATCTTGAGTCACCAATATTGTACAGACACCAATCTGAGGACAGCAACACAATAAAATAACAAAACCTGAAAGAAATCCCAGATCCACTTGTCCATACACAACTCAAAGTACCTGAACTGTCCAATAAGATCTAAAGAGATGTTTCAAAGTCCAAATCATCCCTTATGTAGAAAAACCCTTAATGAGATTATTTGTGATAACACAGGTTATAAATATTGTTGGTTTAACAATTACCATTAATTTTGTGCCAATTTTGTTAGTATAACTTAAGGCTACTGTTCTACAAAGGAAATGCGGATTTCCGTGACCAAAATGGTCACTCAAATTGTGTAGGCCAAGGGCCTGGGCCTGGTTTATTAATAACCCCTATGTTAATAAATTGACATACATAAGATCATGGAATAAACATGAAATCCAAAACACCCTTGTAGAATGCAAGTTCTATACAATATTCCAAATCAGGAATCCAAACTTTCATTTGAAAGGCTGTAAATAAACCTGTTTGTGATAGTGATGGTTATGTACAGTAACCCAATAATGGTAAAAAATCATATATATATATATATACATATATATATATATATATATATATATATATATATATATATATATATGAAACTTATAACGACTACACAGATCCCCAAGATAGTTACTTGTATTGTGTACGCCAAAGCCCTACGCAAAGCTATAGATGTCCCCTATATAAAAGAATAAATAGCCTATTAATATTTTACATAAATTCAGGAATCAACATAAAGTCAAAGAACAGCCATATAGAGTATAACTTCTATATGATATTCCAAACATCCCATTTGTGATCTTTTCCAATATAGTACTGGCTGAGACGTATTGGTTCTGTTAGATCTTATAAAATCTTATAAAACATCAGTTTCAATTACCCCTTATATTGTGCTTAGTCAACCAGTCATATATATGTTAAAACACAACATTCATATTAAGTTCACATGTAATTATAACTTAAGATAACTATGTATACATTAAGCATGATTCCCTGATTCTTTGATGACAACCAGCTTGTTCCTTCTACTCCACAGTATTCATACCTCGTATAGATAAATTACTAGATCATAGACCATATGTTTAGACATAAACCCTTAAATTACTAACAAAACTAGACAATTGTTGAGGTAAATGCAAAATATGTTAATAGTCCAAATGTCACAGTTCAACGAACATGGGTCCACATCCCTTGAAAACCCAAGCGTTTATAAAACGACTCAAAATTGCACACAGTCACTCTCCGCTCATGACAATTAGGCCATATACCCAAGGCAAGATATTTTTCCACCTGTGTGAGTAAGAGAAGAAAAACAGAGTACCTTATAATCCACTAGATTGTTATGTTAGGTTACAAATGCAGTATAAGATCACAAAAACGTTTTTCAGATATGGCTGTCTGCGATCACGCACACATAAGGCTGTATGCCTTATAAACCAAAATGTTTTCGTCCCAGCAAATGCGACACAAAATTGCACACATGCACTCTCCGATGGTAACCGTTAGGCCATATATCAAAACCAAAATGGATAGCCGAAACCGGTTTGGAGATATTTATAAAATGTATATTGAATAAATACAATATTTGACTTTCATTTCAGATTTCAGTATCTTTGCATTGCATTTGCTGGCCGTTGGGTGTTTGGTTGTCAATGGTTTGGCCGAGCATACCATACTTGCAAAGCATAGAGTTTCTCTTAATGGAGCTCCCTCACTGAAGCCTTTCCATAAGAGACGTCCCTTAAAACATTAAGGTTTCTGCTTAATTTTAGTATTACATATGTATTTCTATATGTACATATACATGTTGGTTTTCAATGTCTGCAGTACTATTTGAACATTGCATGATGTAAGTTTTTAAATAGCTGTTTTTGTGTCCATGTTTGGTTACTTTAAATTGTTTCAAATTCATTGATTGGTTATTAACTGGTATAAATTGATGTGGTATATGACCATTTATTTAGTCTGATGAAGTGATCCTAGACATCGCGAAAGCACTTACTTTTTATATTCCTGAGCCTTGACACTTGGTGCTTTTGTTTCATTTCTACTATTATGTTTGGTTTATTGGCACCAATGGAACTTTGGTTCTGCTTCATTGCTGTTTCTACCTGCAGCATGTCTTTGGGATTTTGAAGGAAACTGGAGCACCCAGAGGAAACCCACATGACCACAGGGAGGACATGCAAAATCCACACAGAAGGCACCCCAGCTGAGAATTGAACATCGGAGAAGCTTTTGCCGTGAGTCGGCAATGCTAACTGCTGCACCACCACCACGGCCACCCATCCTAAGCACTTTTGCTAAATATGCTATTTTACCTAATAAAACAAAATTAATCAAATATATTTTTTCCTATATGTCAACTTATATGTTCTCCAAAACAAACATATTTTTAATTTTTTGTATCGTATTCTGCCATTGTATTATTCTATGTTGGCTACTACAAATTTTATGCCTAAAATCTTAACTCAATTTCTTCTCTATTAAACTGAATCCCTCCTATTTTGTCTAAATTCTAAACCTTTATTTTTATCCTTATTTATACATAGACCAATAACGTTTAGATTTTGACTAAGTTTCTTAATAGCTATCTCCATCCACTCTTCATTTTTAGAAATTAATACTATATTGGTGTAAGAAAGCATCACTGGTATTTGAAATCCTTCTCTTATGTAATATTCTGCTCTCAAAGTTAAAATTATTTCAGTAACAACTACATTCATAATTAATGCAAATAATATACTGCTTGCTGGACAACTGTGTCTTATGCCACATCTTATATGTATTTCTTCACTTAACCAGCCATTTATTACTAATTCTACTTTATTTTCATATACTGAAACAAATATTTTATTATTTTTACTTATATCTTGCAAAATCCCCCATAAAATTTCATGTTGTATCTTATCAAATGCTTTACTCAAATCACCTGTCAGTTTTTAAGTTTTGAATTTCTATTTATTATATCATCTACCATTTCCCTTACCACCATCAAAAGTTCTTGAGTCCCTTTTCCTTTTTTTTCAAATACTGTTTGGTCTCCAGTTCTTTATATCTTCTTTTTTTTCTATATAAATTTCATAGCTCCAATATATATGCCTTTATCATTTACCCTTCCTGTAACCATTAATTTAACACCTCTACAAAGTACTTTTTTCAGTCAATCTGGCATACCTGTATATATGGAATATTCACAATCCCATCTACCCCTGTGGCTGATTTCATATTCACTGTTAGTACATTTTCCATTTCTTTAACTGTCATGTTCTTGTCTATCCACTCATTAACATTTTTAGTTATTTTTTTTAACTTTCCACTTACGTCCTCTTTCTGTTTTGTACTTTGAAAATGTCTTACATGTATATTCTATTATTACAACCATTTTTTGTGTGTTTTAACATTTCCTTTTTCATTTCTTATTTCTCTTATTACTCTTCTATTTTCTTTTACAACTTTAAGTATGCTGCCACATCATCTTTCTTTCCGTGTAAAAAATATCTCTGTTTAAATAACCTTTTTTATTTTTTCTTCATTCATTCCATATATCACTTTTTCTTTCAAAAAATCCTTTTCTGTCTCTTATTACCTTTCTAAATGCTTCATGACTGATTTCTTTATAATTTTGTTTCTCTTCTGTTCTTTTTAACCTTTGCCATTCTAAAACACTTATTTTATATTTTCTTTAAAACGTATCCACCAACTTGTCCAGTTCTCATAAAACAATCTCATGTCTATATGATTATTCCATAATTGCATAATCCTTTTTTCTTCATTACTCTTTTAAGTTTGTTTCATTTACTCTCTTAATACCTTAACCAATTTTATATACCCTTTTTCTTGGATCTCCATCTAAACTGCCACATGGTGTGAGAATCCTATTACTTTTGTTCCTTTATGTAAAGTTTTCAAATGATCCAAAAATTATAAAACAGTCAATTTCTGTTCATAAGTTACCCCTTTTATAAGTCCATTGTTTGTTATCCTATAAATATAATTTTCCACTTTTCAGACTTTCTGAAATTACTTTAACTTCAACTCCTTCCTTTTTCCTTCCCCCACCAATGTTATTTGCATATTGACACACATAATCAACAATCTTTTTAAACATTAGCTCTCATTCTTTTTGTGTAGCATATGCGCATACTGCAATAATTCTATATACTTGCTTTTTCCATCTAACATCCAATACTATTACTCTTAATACTAATAAAGTACAGTTCAAAATTTCTATTACGTTTTTACTTAAAAATCCAATGCCTGAATAAGTTTTTCCTATATTCCAAAAATACCCCTTCCCATAGTTACTTGCGATCTCTCTCTCTCCTTCTGTCAAAATTTTTGTGTCTTTTATTATAATATCTATATACAGCATTCTACACCATTCTAATACACCAAATCTTTTAATATTCTTCATACTATTACCATTTATAGCTAAGATTCTCACTTTTTATGAAACTGCTTACCATTTTCATCCTTTGCCTTTCTTATTCTCTGAAACTTGCTTTCTTAAATTTTCATTTTCTGTCCTTTACGCTTTTCCCAGTAGAACTCGTTTAACCTTTAATCATCACCCAATTAATGTCTTCCTCCTCACTTGAATCGACTACTTCCTTCTCTTCTTTTTCTCCCCTTTTATACTTAGCATTTCCCAATCCCCTATTCTCTGTCATTATATTTTCTTCCTACTCCTTCTGTTGTTTCATTTCTATCTTATGTTCTTAAACAATTTCTTTTTCATGTTCATCCTCTCCCCTTTTCTTCTCTATTTTCTTCACACTCCATCCATGAATGCTCTATTTGTTCACATTTTACACATTTCAGTTCACATTATTTTTGCTTCATGACCTACTTTACCACAAATACATCACTGTCTTTTATCACAATTACTAATTAAATGATCATTTTTTACCACAAAAAATGGATCCCCTTTATATGATTGAATTTTCACTTACCAGAAACTTAAAAGGACAAGACAACTTAGTGGAAAACTTACTTCCATGAATGGTTGAATCACCAAAATTTTACTCTGGGAAAGGAAACACTTGACCACCATGGTGAACTTTGCCCTTTTTCCCACTGTAGTACAATCTTAGAGTTGGTATAATTAGATATGGGAGTGTGGGGGTTGCGTGGGTTTGATCTGCTTCAGTTCATTTTGTTGTGGTGGGCAAGTGGTTCCTTTCCAGGAGTAAAATTGCGGTGATCCGAGTGTTCGTGAAATTAAGTTTTTGGCAAAGTCATCTCATCCTTTTCAGTTTCAGGTCAGTGAAAATTCAATTATGTGAAGTAGACCCCAAAAAAACAAATGTTTTCCATTGCCCCAGTATTTCATAAATCCTCCATTTCATTCTACATTTATCATATTTAGAATATGTATTATGTTTTCATTTTTCATTTGCAATACAACAGCACATTCCCAGCCCCCAGTCCATAAAATTCTATCATATATCTTTGTAATATCTACAGTCTTTAAACAGTCCTTAAAAATACTTTCTACTTCACTTTGAAACTGTACATAAATTTTCTTGTCTCTCTGTTAAATTGAATAACATACAAGTTCCATTGACTAAAATTTTTCTTTACTTCATATTGTTCTACAAAATTTTCCATACACTGTATTGACTCAAATAAAAATGTCACAAAAAGAATCTTTACTATATGAATATTATCCCAGATTCCATGCCTCTAAAGTTCTTTCTCCTTCTTACCACTTAGTCTTACAAGATACTTCTTCCTTCTCACATCCATTTTCTTTTCTTCCCTCATTTCTCCTTCTGTCATGGCTTGTGCAAATTACCTCTTCACCTCTTTTCTTATTTCTTCCACTTCTTCTTCCTGGATCCTGTCCATAATTTCTACCCATGACACTGCTTTTTCACTTTCTGATTCACTCTGTTTAATTAAATAATTTACATACACATCTCCCACAACCCCTTCCCTACAATTCACCATCTCCCTCAAAAAATCTCTCCTGGAACAACACTTCTGAATCCTGTGAAGGTTTTATAGCCTTCACTTCATCTTCCTCCTTTATTTCTCCCTTCTAGTTCATTTTGAACCTTTGCTCCTTTCCTTCACTTATTATTTCTTCTGATGACAGCATTTTTTGCAAAGGCTGAACTGCCTTCACACTTGAACTTAAACCATCCAATTCTCACTCCATTTCTTTCTTGACAACTTCTTCCATGCTACAGATACTAGTCATTCTTCTTCCTGCTTCTATGAGTCACCTGCATGCTGGGACTGGAAGCAGGAAATGCTACATCAAACAGCGTCCTTGCTCTCAAGAGAGTAGGGTTTATTGATATATACATTACATATTATTTACATATTTACATCCGTTTACAAATCTCCATATATTTAAGCATCCCTCACTCTTTTATCCGCAACCAAAACATTATTTTCTCCAAAACATTTCTCAAAGTCTATTTTCCATTGTATTTAATTTCACTTAGTCTCTCGTTCCATACAGTCCATGAAACATAAAATATTATTCTGTCAATTTTCTTCACTTCTTCCTGTTTTTGTGCACCATAATACCCAATTTCTATTATGTCCATATTTATTTTCTCACATTTTAACAAACCTTTCACCCTATTACGTTTACATATTTCTTTCAACAAATTAACTCTCTCGCATTTCAAAAACACATGTTCAGTACTCTCAAACTCTCCACATTTATTACATATTCTATCTTGCTTTTTTTGTATGACATATTTACCTTAACTTGTAATTGTCTAATACATAGTCTCCATAAAAATCATTACATTCTTTAAGCTTTTTATAGCTATTACATCCCATCATTATGGCCTTTTTCTTATCTATTTCTAAATCTTTCCATGGATAAATGCAATAAAATGCTTTCATAATACTTAAGTACCATTCCTTTCTATTTTTCTCATATAGATTCTTTTTTTATTTTCCATAACAGAATTTTTTTTTGGTACGCTTTCATTTCCTCATTCACAATGATTTTACTTTTTTTTTTTTTTTTTTTAACTTCCATTCCTTCCCATAGTTCTTTATATTTATAATATAGTATCATTTCTATCACATTTTTATTTTCCTTCATAATTCCTTTTAATACCTTATATAAAATTAAAGATGCTGCATGTACTATTGGGTTTATTAAACCCAAGTGTCTTTCTTTCATACATAGAATCCCTCTCGACTGGATTCTGTCTAGAGCCCCATATTAAAGAAATTATAATCATTAGTTCCTTTTCATATTCAATAAGAATCATATAGATGTTAACATAGGCAATTTTTCCTATTACCATGGTGTTCAAAAAGTGTGCTTTTCTTCTACATGAAAATATATATGATTTCCAAAAAATAGTCATACCTTTACTTCTTTGAGTACATTACCCTATTGTTGTTGTCTGTAGTCATTCCTTCCAAATATTATTCCCAATATATATATATATTTTTTTCATTGACCTCAATACCTCTTATCATACCTTTACTATTCTCTTTATTTACACTTAAACCATTTTTTAATTTATAGTTAATTTTTCATTTACTTTTTCCATCCATCCTTTCTTTTTAACAATTAATACAATATCATCCGCATAATTATGCGTTACTGGCAACTGTACTTCCTTCATCGTTTTGTATCCACCACTACTTGACATTTTATTAATTTTCTTCATTATTACATTCATAACTAATGAGAAAATTACACTACTAGCTGGGCAGCCCTGCTTTATTCCACATTCTATTTTTATTTCTTCCCCAATCCAGCCATTTACATTTAGTTTTATATAGTTCCTTTCATAAACAGATTTTATTACTTGTAATATTTTTTGCTTACATTATATGCCTGCAGACACATTATGATTTATATTGAATATTATCATAGGTTTTACTTATATCCCATCATAACCTTCGTGTCTACATTTTTATTTATGATGCCAATAACTCTTGACTTCCTTTTCCTTTTCTTCTGAATACATTTTGGCCATATATTCTACCAATTTCTTTGTAACCTTTTTATTAATCTCATAAAAATTGTATAATCTGTATTATTCAAAGTTATAGGTCTATAGTTTTTACCACCTCTTTATTTCCCTTTTTAAATATAGATTTTATAACTCCTGTACATATCTCTTTCTCTTTAATTCCAGTCTCTAACCATTCATTCATAACTTCTATAAAAAATTTTTGCCACACTTTCATTTCTTTATAAATACCATATTCAATTCCATTTCATTCAATTCCTTCATAGTTATTTTTTGTTCTAAATACTCATCTTCATTATTTAATATTTTACCTTTATAAATTTGTTCTATGTTTTCTTTTCTATTAACAAATAATTCCAATAAATGTTCTTTAATTATTTTGTATATTCCTTTTTGATGTCTTATTTGCTTGCCTTCCTTATTTTTTAATTCTCTTACTATTTTTCCTTCTTTTATCATTTTACTCAAATATGGTGCTACTTCTTTCTTTCCTTGTAAACAATATTTTTGTTGATATTAACAAGTTGTTAAATTTAATTTGATTCATTTTACATATTTCTCTCTTTTTCGTAAAGGAATGTTTCTTCTCTAGTAAGTCTCAAAGTTTCTTGACTTAATATCTTATATCTCTCTTTCTTTTCTTCTTTTCTAACTTATACATTCTAAAAGCACTTTTTATATTTCTCTTTAAAAGTAAGCCACCAAAGAGTCCAATATTCATAAAACTCCCTCATATTCATATTTTTCAATAATTCCATAAGTTTTTTTTCTCTTCTAAATCGAATTCCTTTTCATTAATTCTCTTTATTCCTTTTCCTATTCTTATATATTTTTCATTTTCCTGTACTTTAACCCATATAGCCACATGATCTGAAAATCCAGCATACTTGATTCCTTTTTTATAACTTTTAACTATCGGATATTAAAAAAGAATCAGTTTCTGTTGTAATTGCATTCCTTTTGAAGGTCCAGTGGTTATTCTCCCCATACACTTAACTTTCCACTTCTCATAATTTCTTTAACCACTTTGACATCACAATTGCTCTTACTTTCTCTTAAATTACAATGAATATCACCCACCACCATAATGTCCATATTTGCACAAACCTATTCAAGAATATTTTTTTCTTTTTTTGTTACATATGCTTATAAAGCTATAATTCTATACACATATTATTTCCATCTCAAGTCTACTACCATAATTCATCCTAGTTCCACTATGATTACATCTAATATTTTAATGCTTTCTTGACTTAACACACATATGCCAGAGCACATTTCTTTCCCTATGTTCCTAACTACCACCCTGCAGCACACCACTGTAATATACCTAGCCTCCTCTTAATATTTTTCATAGTGTTCACATTTAAAGCTAATATTTTCAGCTTTTAAGAACAGTTAGTATAATAAAATGTTTACCCCTTTCCTTTCTTATTTTCTCTAAGCATATTTTTTAATTTTCTTTTCCTATTCCCTACTGAATTATTTTTATTTCTTACTGTGCACCAATGAGCTTCTTCCTCACTTTTCTCCTCTGTTCATTGTCCATGCTACTTTCTTTAATTTCATGTATAAGTTCTTTATCAGTCACATCTTTTTGTACATTTTCTTGTCTAACACATTCTTCTGTCTCTTTCTTCTGTATAACTTCATTTTCATTGTCTTTTACATTCATTTCACATTCTAGCCATGAATGACCAGTACTGCTACATTTTTGCACTTTAAATCACTTTTTTCATTATGCCCTGTTTTACCACAAATAACATATTTGATAAAAAATGATTTTCCCACAAAACTAACAAGTCTTTGGTTGACCCCAATATTTTACAACCCCCCCATTACCATGAACATTAATAATAATGGTTCATGCATAACATTATTATTTTCCATTTTCAGTATTACTCCACATTCCCATCCCCCAATGCATAGTCCCCCTTCATCATATATTTTTGTAGTGTCCATTACTTCTTCACATATATTTAACAAATGTTCTTTCAGTTCGTTTGCTTCGACGTCAGTTCTAAACTGTGTCATTATTCTTTGTCTGTAAAAAGCTTGCACCACATATTCTGACCATGGATAAATATTATTCTTTTGTTCATATGCACCCAAATAATTTTCTATGCTCTACCTGGTCTCAAATATCAAGTTACAAAATGTCTCTATTAATTAAAATAAATGCTCTTACCTATTTTGCTTTGACACCCAGAATTGCTATGACAGAGTCCCAAACCCATTTTCTATTCTTTGTTACTGCTCACACATACTGTAGACTTCCTTTTTGTTTTATTTATTCTCTGGTCATTCTCCCACAGTTTGTGCTTAGGTTTTTGTCTCTTGAACTTTTTCTGGAATGGTCTCTTTTTCTCCTTTTGCTTGTTCTATTTTCTCCGTGATGTCACTCCATTAAATTGCTACTCCACTTTCTGGATCATTTTGGTTTACCATTTCATCCAAATAATCCACAACCCCCTCCCCCATTGGAGGGTTTTAATTATGCATTTTTCAGAGGTGACTGTCTCTCCTTCAAACAATCTCCTCTGAAAGTTTTCCTCTGAATTCATCTCTGTCACAGCTACAATCTCCTTTTGCTCCAGTGTCACTGTTTTTTTCTGCAACCACAGCGTCAGAAAGAACTTTAGGTTGCAATTCTACCATTTTTACTATATTTTCAGTAACTTTCACTTCATTTTCAGCAAAAGCTCAATCAGCCATGTTTTATCCCTTTTCCTGCTGGCTGCCTCCTCCCCTGAACAGGAAACAGGAAGTCAGGGTGTGTAACATACAAAGCCTTCCCCGACTACCAAGAGTAGGGGAAGTTCCCAGATGCCCTGGCCAAATTTCCCATAGTAGTATAAATACCACCTCTGGTCTCTCATGAAAAAAGGTCACTAGCTTAGAGGAACTAATCCTATCAACAAAGGATAAATACATAAATCAGTTAATTCCTTATGAATTACTAACATCTTTTTTACACTTTAACGTTTACCCATACACTACCCTTTTACAATATAGATCTCTCGGTTATTTCAAATCTTTCTGTATTATTTCATTATTTTATAATCCACATTACACACTATTACTGGATGCCAGTTTTTCAAAAAAAATCTTTCCCCTTTCTTCTACAAAAAATCTAATTATTCATGGACAAATGCCCTCATCCTTTAAACCTTCCTTCCAACATTAATTTAACACCAACAAAAAACTTTCCTTTCCTTCTCTTGCAAACCATTATATATTTCATACCCTAACTACCCACTCCATTTACACTCAACATTTTGCCTTTTATCACCGCCTTTGGTTTAAAAATTACATTTCGCTCCACCATACCTTTCAGCTATTCCTGTTTAATATTCAACTTTATCTGTATTTGCTTACTTTTCCTCAGCATACATTTCTGTTACATATTCATGAACACTTTTAATTATTTATTGCTCACTTATTGCTTACACACCTTACTTCACATCCATCTGTCTTCACTCTTCTGCCTACAAAGGTGAAACTTAATTTTTATTTTATCAAATATATTTTTCTTATCAACATGTTTGTTACTTTAACCTTATTTCATAAATCTCATTTTAAACAGTTAATATCATCCCTCCACAATGCTCTTTCATAATTCCCTGTCATCTCCATTTATTTTCCACTTTTAAGTCATTATTTGCTTATCTTTAAATACAGCATGTTATATTTAACTTTCAACTATTCTGTCCAACTTTTAACAGTCCTCAACTTACACATTTGTTATATAACCTCCTTCTCCCTGTCATTATATTAAATGTACTATATTTCCTTGTGCAGAGTGTAATTTTTTAAATTTCTCCTTAATTATCTTTTATTATTGTCTTCAAAATATGACTACATTGCCCTACAACCTGAAAAACAAAGCTACATTCCCTCATTACCTTTTAATAATTTCACTGTAAACATAATAAAATATATTTTTGTTCACAAGTTACTTCTCTTATAGGTATACCTCTTACTTTTTAAACATTTAAGGCATAATACATTATTTCTCTACATTTCTCTCTCTAAGGTCCTCCCAAATTACCATATACGTATTTGGCATAACATATTTTTACCTCATCAACAATCTTTATTCTCTTTTGTTCCTGTGTAACTATATTGTTTCCCTATTATTACCATCCTTTGCCTGACTCATGAATTAATTGCCATGTCCAGTATTTTTGCTTAAACATTATTTATTTTACATAGCATTTATTGTGTTCCATAGCACTTCTCTTGCCACAAATTCTGAAACTGTAACCTTTATTCTATACTTAGACAGTTCACATTTAAGAAACAAATATGTTTCACATTTTTGCACTATTCACAGACTGTAAAATGTTTTACTTCACTTTTGTAGCATTTACATTAATAGAGAAGACTGAAAAAATTGCCCTTTCCTTTCTTTCTAGTTTTCTTTATATCCATCACCTTTCTTTTTCTATATCTTACTCTATTTCTTATACAAATGTTTTCTTTTTTGTTCACTTTTGTCAGCTTCATTTTCCTTTGTCAATAATCCATATTTATTGTCAACTGCATCATCATCCAAACTCTGCACTGCTTTAACTTGCTATCATTATTTTTCGATTACAGTACATTCATCCCCTGAAAAAGCATTTCCTTAGCCTTCTGACATAACTTAAGTTTCTACAAAACAATCTAATTAATTTTCGTCATTACCTTCCACATTACCTTCACCCTCTCTGTAATCAAATCAAGGATGTATCTCTTTCATCCATTTTGTATATTTCAGCTTACAATTATTTTTTCACAGGATGCCCTCTGTTCCCACACTGATGATGTCTTCTTTCATCACCGCTACTAATAAGATGTGCTTCACCTTCACAAAACATATTTTTGATGTCTGGTATAACTTACAGTTCTCCTTATCTCTTTCATCAAAATTACACAAGGTGCATTCAAGATCTCATTTTCCACAAAGTTCACTGCTACCCCTAGTTCTAATGCCCTAGTCCATAAAGCTATCTTATATTTCTGTGTTACAAAAGTTTCAGTGATTTAAAGTAATCCTGAAATGCAATTTACTTTCAGCCTCAGATTGCCTCATCAGTTCTGAACTGCATAGTCACTTGTTCTCTTATTTTGCAAATTAGAGCTAGCAAACTTATATTTACTCTATAAGATACCACTTTTTTTCTTGTTCACCTGAAGCAAACATCTTTCCAACAAATGGAAATATTCAAAAATCATCTTCATCATCAACCCCATTTTTCCTATTTTCCACAAGGGGTCGTGGTGTTGTGTCATCGTCTGACTGTTGCAGGTCTTCTCTTACACAATCCATCCTTCTCTTTGCTGCACACTCTCGTTTCCTCTTACCTTCTCCCTGTCTGACCCAAATCTTTCATCAGATTTTCTACACATGCCCTAACTACCATAATCTGTTCTCTTTGACCTTTTCTGCAAATGGAGCTCCTTTGGCTTCTGCTCTTATGGCTCATTTTTTCATCTGCCCCACAGTGTGCATGCTACCACCCATCTCAAGCACTTTTATCTCCATCACCTCTAGCTTCCTCAACTGTTCTGCCTTTACTGCCCAGGTTTCTGTACCATGCAGTAGGACTAGTTGTGCCACTGTTTTGTACACCTTACTTTTCAACTTCTTTGCTATTCCTCTGTCATATACTACACCTGACACTCTGTGCCAGTTGGCTACAGTCCCCCAGAGTCTGGCCTTGACCTTCTCAGTCATTCTCCTCAGGGATCACTCCCAGATACTTGAAACTGTTAACCAGTTTTACTATTAGTTCTAATAGTACTATTATTTCCTTTCTATCTCAATTCTCTGATTATTCTGATTGTCCCCATTTACTGCCATTACAGCTGTCTTATCTGTAGTCAGCTTCATCCCATGTGCCTTCGGTTTTGCATTTCTTTCCTCTATTCTTTGCAGGAGTTCTTGCTTATAGTCTGCCTGTAGTGCTACATTAACTGTATACAGCAACTCTGTTGATCTGTCCCCTCTAACCTGTTTGTTAATGTAGTTCATCACCAGTATAAACAGCAGCGGGCTCAGAACTAAACCCTGATGCACACCCACTCCCACTGGGAAGCCCACTGTGAGACCAAACACTGGTCGTATTTGAGTCACTGCTTCCTTGTACATAGCTTGCACTAACTCTACCAATGTTTCTGGGACTTGAACCACTGCAGGACTGCCCAAAACAGCTTGCCTGGGACCTTGTGCTTTCTCCCAGTCTCTTTCCTCATCTCTAGCTTCTTCTCAACTGTCTCATAACAAAATCAGCTCAGTTATGCTGCATCTTGATCTGAATCTATACTGCTCATCTCCCATTTTAGTTTCCACTGCTCTGCGTATTCATTTATCAGTCACCTTGTCCAAAATTCCATGCAATGGGACAGGCTGTTGATACTTCTGCATTGCCCACAGTTGTGAATATCCCCTTTGTTATTGAACATTGGCACTAGTATGCTTATTGTCCAGTCATCTGGGATGCGCCATTCTCTTCACACTATTAGTACTTTCTGAAGCCATTCCTCTCCTATCTTACCCAGCATCTTTATCATATCTGCTGTGACCTCACCTGAGCCTGCTGCTTTCCCTGACTTCATTTTCCTTAATGAAGCAATTCTTAGTTAACTGGTTTTACATCCAGCTTCCATTCAGCAGAGCTATCCCAGGTAACCCAAGCTGGGCAACTGGACATCAGCTGGCCAGTAGCTTATTAACCCAGGGCTGTTGGGCTTTATGGTGGGCACACACTGGTCAAAAGGGACACATACACCCCTCCCACCTTTAGCATGGGTCCCAGGTGTAGGTCAGAGTAAGCCAGGCCCTCAACCAACTTATCACTATCAAATACCCATGTCCATTTGGAGACATTAGTCAACACAACCAAATAATCTACAGCCATATTTTACACTGAGTGGCTAGCCCTGCCAAAGCATGCAGTCTGTGAACCATGTTCAACTATCTTCAGGATACTGTGCACCACATTAGATGCCCAAAGTGGTTGGTCTATATAACTCTTTCCCCCTACAGGGTTCCATTGTAGCATCTGTGCTGCTACCCACAGCTCCATTCTTGGGTTAATTTGGGATGGAAACACTCAGTATGTTTTTTGCAGGTGGGAGGAACCCCATAAAGACACAGACAGAACATGCAAACACCAAACAGGCATTGTTTGGAGGTCATGATTGAACCTTGTACCTTGTGTATGGGAGGTGAAGACCTTAACCAAGTGATCTTTTTGAAATATTCAAAAATCATATCAAAAATTCTTTCTGCCTATGTGAATTGATGAACATATTTCATGAGTCTTAAAACCTATGGGTTCTCTCAATTTATCTCAGACAAAGTATCTATTTACATAACTTCTCTTTTGTTTGTTTTTGTTCTTATCACGGGTCTTAAATCATGTTCTATCCATTTGTCACTTTCATATGCCACTGCAGCATAAGTCCTTTCATTGGGTTGAATGAATGTAGTATTCTCAGTAAGAGTTTCTTGCAGCATTACACTTTCACTTTATCTGGACTGCATTTCCTTCCTCTCTTCTGGTTGCAAAGTTATCTTATTCAAAACAATTCCTTGTACACCCTCAGAGCAGAAGCATAGCTGACTTAACCAGTGTCCTGTGCCGGTTCCATGAACCAGCACCCTACCCTCTCAGCTCTTCAACTGAAAAGCAAAGAAGAAAAGCTTATCCCCTGCCACTCTTCCTGAAAAAAAAAATAATAAGCTGATTATTACAATTCAATCCACCCCCCAAAAAAAACACTTTTGTATAATAAGCCGATGGCCACATTGTACGTTTCGATTCACTTCTCCACACTCTTAGACTGAAGAGCAAAAAAAAAAAAAAACAGCCATTCCTACTAGCACTTTACCAGGTGGCCAGATGCACAGCACACCTCCCCTTCTCCCTCCCTCCCTCCCAGCCATCCAGGTCCATTTTCTGTACCCTGCCCCGACCCTCCTTTCGCACATTTTATTGAGGAAAAAAATTTCTTCTTTTAAACTGTAGCAAATTGCTACAGTTTATACCGACTGCACAGAGCCCTACCCAACTCGCTGTTTAGTTAAAAAATTCTTTGTAACTATAGCAAACTACTTGTTACAAAAGTGGCAAACAACTGCTACAGTTTCTAACCTGACCTCACAGAGTGCTACAATGTTTCAGGTTTTAGTTAAAAACAGATTTTCATTTTTTTTAAGTTTTAAACTGTAGCAAATTACTTGCTATAATGTAGCAAGCAGTTGCTACTGTGTAGACCACACACTGAGCTCTACAGTGCTCACGTTGGACAGAAAATATAAAACCAAGTTTTAAAATCCACTACTGCATAAAAGAGAGATCTGGAATGGCTGTTCTCACTCTCCAACACTTTGTCCTGAGGCAGTTGCCCCTCTCACCTCGCCCTAACTATGCTACAGCCTCAGAATATAGACCATCATCTGCAAGCTCTGCTTCATTAATCAAGATAATCAAAGTAATATCCAAACCACCTTCCTGCATCACAGTAACCACAGTCTCAGCAGGCTCTAAAGATACCATATTTCCTTCTGCACACCATCTTCAGGCAGGCTCTCTCTCCATTGCTCTTCCTTCACCATCTTGGCCCTCCTTCCATCACGCAGCAGCCTCCCCCAGTGCCCTCTACAGAAAACAGCAAGGATTCTTTAAAATTTATTTCACTAATCAAATAACGTTATTTACAATAAAATGTACACATTTTCTATACATTTATTTACAGTGTGAAAACATGTAAATATTCATCACTGGGTTTTAGCCTTCCATCCTTTTTGCCACACACAATGTTTTAACTTATTCAATAAATCATTTCCCATTTCTTATCACACAACACGTTCCACACTTTCTTGGTCAACAGCATTCAGAAAAAAAGAGGTAATTGTTCCCCTCTACTCATCACTCATTAGATCCATTATAGAGTACAATGCCCCTTTTGTTATGTACCTCACAAGACACCTACAACAACTGGAAAGGCCACAAAAGTACCTCACAAAGAGGATTACTGGCCTCAAACAGATGCCTTATGCAGACCGACTCAAAAAACTCCAGCTTTACTCAGTTGCATATCACCTACTCAGAGGCAATATCTGCCTAACATACAAAGCTATGTCAAACCCAGAGCTGTTGGACATGCTCCACTTAAAGAAATCCCAATATCTCCGAGCTTCACGCTCTAGGGACCTAAATCTTGTCACCACAATAAACAGAACATGCTGGAGGAATAGATTCCTGTCCCAGAGACTTCCCATACTCTGGAAAAGACTACCTATCTATGTCAAACAGAGCTCCTCATTAGCACTCTTCAAGAAAAATCTTGATGATTGGATGGGTAATAGGAAATTCACCCCGGGGATCGCTTCTGTGGTTATGCTTGACAGGGGTACAGGAAAATAATTTTCTTGGGTGGCAAAAGCCAGGGTATCTTTTTGGCTAGGCTTGTACTAGGGCCAATAGCCTAGTACCTACCTATGAACCTATAATAGATGTTTTTTTGGCAAATTGTTTTTGCATGTTAGACCAGAATCTTTAATTTCCTTTACAATACAAAAACAAATCTACCATTGCTTCTTCTACTTTGCAACTTTCAATCATACATATATATTTGTTCTTGTTTATGTTTCATTTCCTCCTTTTAATGAAAGTATATCTAGATGCAATCTTAATAAGACATCTCAGCATTCTTTGACATTTTCATACCTGCTCTGCCTTTTATAAATACATGCTTATCTTCTTCTATTTCACATCTTGCCATGGATCAATATAAATTATTTTTTCTGTTGCTACTTGGTGCCGACTTATTCTATTATCATTTAAATACTTAAAATGTTCTCCTATTCCTTCATGTTCTTTTCATATTAGTAGTGTAGACTCTTTTTTTTTTTTTTTTTTATAAACCTTGGTTTTCCTGATCATTAAATTTTCCCATAGCACCTTACTGTTTGCTGACAAAATCCTCACTAACCTCATTAAAACAGATACAATATTTAATTTAATTTCTCTTACTACACAATATATGTTTAAAAAAGTAATGAGTACAAAATGTATCATTTTTAACCCTACATTCTTATAATCACTATACAATATCCCTGTTTTTATTTGATTCAATCTAGATTCTCAGAAAAAAAGAAAAAAATATCAATCATAGGTATTCTCTTCTAAGTCAGTAGGAAGACTGAACATCCCTACCCAATAAATAACCCAAGCATAACTCCATTCAACAAATCCCCCAGAAACATTTTTTACACTCCAATAAGCAGACACTGAACAGAAACTCAAGCAAATGATAGTTGATTGGGATGCAAAACTAAAGTTAAATGGGACTAAATTAAGTACAGACAAGACAGCGGTCATAGCAGCAAATAGGGTAAACCACAAAAAGCTTGAATTTGAGACAGAAGGAAAATAGTAGAACATATTAATAGTTTTATGTACGTGGGATGTAAGGTTGAAGAGATGAGAAGTCAGAATGAGGAGGTTAAAACCAGAATCAGAGGCACTGCAGTGTAATGGCACAAAGTGTCATTGGTAGTATTTGTGGCAGAACAAAGTCACAGAAGTTGAAAAAATAAGGTGTATAAAGCAGTGATGTGACCACAGCTTCTGTATTGCACAGAAAGAGCCTGGTAGCCGAAAGCAAAGCAGCTGAGAAAGCTTCAGGTGATGGAGACAAAGCACCTAAAAGTGGTAGTAGGATACACACTGTGGGACAGATAAAGAAAGAAGGACATCAACGCAGAAGCCAAATAGCTTCAATTCCAGAAAAGGTACAGGAGAATATATTACTGTGGTTGGGTCACACATGTAGGAAAGCAAGAGCTGATTTGGCAAAAAAGATTTGGAGGAAATGGGAAGAAGTTAAGAAGACAAAAAGATATCCAGCATAGCATGGATGGATTGTATGAGAGAAGACCCCTCAGAAGGGAGAGATGCTTATCAGAGAAGGTAGAAGAGAGACACTGGACAGAATAAAGAGGCGACAGCTGATATTATATCCTGACCCTATGTAAAAATGTGAAAAAGGGGGTTGATGATGATGAACTATATTCAACAAATACTTTTTATGAATGACACTTTCGATGACTTCCACATTGTACTACTTTTATAGCTTTTTCACGTATACCCCAAACCTTTCAATAATGCATGTCGATGCCCAAAATTTAATTCCTAAAATTTATTTCTTTATCTGTAAAAATATATTCCTTTTTATCTTTATTGTGCCCCCCCCAATCTTTATTTTTCTTTATTCAGCTGCAAACTTACTTTTCCAGTTCCTCCTATATCATCTCTTCCTTCATCCAAATCTTGCTGTTTGTCATAAGAAAATGGGAAGCCAGATCCCAGTGGCATCTCACTTACCCCATGCCATCTCACAAGTCCCTTGTCCTATTCTTTTCTCTTACTTGAACCATGAAGCAGTTCATTAACAAGGCAAAAAGACCTGTTCAGAGGACAACCTTGTTTTAAATGACACTCCATCTTTATTTCCACCCCCAAATAACCACTGACACTGTTCTTATATACTTAGATGTTTTCCCCCAAATACTTTCTAAACTTTTTTTCAACAACTGTACTTCTGCAAAACCTCTCAAACTTTCATGGTTTACTACTATGCCAAACCTTTTTTTTTTTAATTAACTGCTCAGTATTTTCTCATCTCCTTTTACTATGTCATCCATAATTTCCCCTTATTTCAGTTATCAATTCTCTCATATTTTCCTTTTATACCATATCTTTCTTAGAAACAGAATTCTACTTCAGGTCATTTCAAAATGCTAACAAGAAACAGACATTCACCTTTTAGCAAACGTTTGTGTTTGCCAAAAAAGTCACAAAGGTTCATTTTTGCTTACTGTACCCAATTCAGATGGCTCTGCTGCTTCAGTCTCAGTTTTAGCTTCAACCATATCAGTTTACTCTCTATCTCAAGTGCTGCCAGTCAAGGTCAATAACAAACAGTCTCAAGGGAACAATTTGATACAAAAGGCTATGTAACAATGCTGAAATTAAATCCAAGGAAAGTTTCTACTAAAAAAGAATGCAGCAAATCAGGAAACTTGAAAGCATGTCCCAAACTGAAAAAGGACCATGAATTAATGGCCAAAGCTACTTTTCTCAGCAGTTGCAGTCAGTTTCAGAAATTAAAGTTGATCCACAAATGCAGGTCTCGGGGTTCTTTCTCAGACAGCAGTCACATCACAGATGTTGTGAGGTTTGTACTAAGTTCTCAGAAGCTTGCAGAAGTTCTAGATAGTATTGTCTGCAGCTATATAAACAAAAGTGCCAGGTTATGGTACAGTGTTGAGTTTAAAGCCAATGAAATTTCCTACAAAGATGACTGCAGCTAATCAGGCAGCTCACAGATGGAAAATGGCCCAGGAGGAACCAACAGCCAAAACTCCTTCTGTCATTTGGTA
This sequence comes from Protopterus annectens, assembly GCF_019279795.1. Lineage (NCBI taxonomy): Eukaryota > Metazoa > Chordata > Ceratodontiformes > Protopteridae > Protopterus > Protopterus annectens. The sequence goes on along the minus strand of NC_056743.1, from coordinate 1,300,448,855 downwards.
CCACAAATCTTAAAGCAGATCCACAAAGGCTGCTTTTATGATTCTTTCTCAGTCAGTAATCAGATTCCATGTGTTATAGGTTGATCTCTTGTAAGTTATTCTAAGTAGCTCATTGAAGCACAAGGTAATCCACTATGCAGTGTGGTTAAAAAATAAAAAAGGTGAGTGAGTGTATGATCTTACTTTGGGAAGAGTCAGTGGACCAGTAAATCATAATGTTTGGGTAGCAAATCCTAAGGAGTGAGGAAATCCAGGGTGGCAGAAAGTCACAGGATCCTTTATAACACAGTCATACAAAAATTTATCCTTCCCCCAGAGCAGGCATCCATTTTGTAATGTGTAGCAAATGTGCAGACAGTAGTCCATGATACAGCCACAAAATGTCTTGAGTGCAATCACTGATAAAGTATGTTGACAAAGTAAAAGCAGCTCAAAGTGAGTGTGCCTTATTAGAACCCTGAAGTATTTTATTGCTCTTATCAAAGAAAAACCAATACAATGCCCAAACTACTTTGACATAATCTGTTCAGTAATGGCAGCAAATAAACCCTCCTGTAAAAGGTTGAACCCTGGCCTGGCTTGTACAAAGTTTGGTCCAAGTGTACCATATGAGGAAAAAGCTTTGCTCATCTTTTCACAAGTATTGCAATAAAAGGGTTATAATCATGAATGAGTATATAAATAGGTCTGTATGAGCCAAATGACATACAGCTTTCCCCTTTTTATAGATCACAGAAATAGCCTGTTTAAAAGAACATTGAACTCTACCTGAGGAGAAGACAAAGTACAGTTTTGTACCTACCATAAATGTAGATGTCCGATAGATATGCAACTGCAGTCATAACATATGGGTTGTCCTGCCTCAGGCAGCCCTCGGTCGGCCGGATTCCAAAGTCTGGGTCCGACGTCGGCTGATGTCGCATTTCTCTCCGACGTCAGAGCGGCTGGAGTATATAAGCATCAGCCGACGCCATCTTCTTCAGTGTTTCTTGCCCCAGATGCCAGGTGCCCTCCAATGAAGGCTGTAATCAAATTGGAAGACAAAAATAGGTTTCCAGACAATAAATAAGCAATAAACAGATACACCATAACAGATATCCCCAGCTAAGGATAATAGGGAGAGGAGTGGACCCAAGGCATAGAGGGGAAGGAGGGAGGGAGGGAAAACCCGACTGCAGTTGCATATCTATCGGACATCTACATTTATGGTAGGTACAAAACTGTACTATGTCCTTCAAGAATGCAACTGCAGTCATAACATATGGGTTGAATACTATAGCTTAGCTGGGGGAGGTGGTGTGCTCTAGGAAAAGGATGGTGTAGCTATCAATCCCTGCAGGACTGCCGAAGCAAAACCTGCTCTGGATCTGGAATATAAAGGGAGGTCGTAGTGTTTGGAAAATGTATGCACGGAGCTCCATGTGGCAGCTTCTAGAATGTCTTTTGTAGGCACCCCTCTTAAAAAAGCTGTAGAGGTGGCTGTAGCTCTGGTGGAGTGTGGTCTGACATTGGCTGGCACACTCTTTCCATGGAAGGAATAACAGAATCTGATGCAATGTCCAATCCATTTTGAAATTGTCTGTTTGGAAATTGCTTTTCCTTGTATTCCAGGGGCGTAAGCTACAAAAAGCTGATCAGACTTCCTACTGGTCTTGGTTCTGTCTAGGTAGTAGCAAAGTTGTCTGTGTATGTCCAAGGTATGTAACAGTCTTTCCCCTTTGTTCTCAGGATTGGGAAAGAAAGCAGGCAGGTGAATTGCTCGATTTAAAGAAACCCTGGATACCACTTTTGGCAGAAAAGTAGGGTTGGTTCGTAGGGAGACCCTGTCTCTGTGAAAAGTTATGAACGGTGGTATTGCCATTAAGGCCTGTAATTCCGAAACCCTTCTTGCTGAGGTTATGGCCAGTAGGAAAGCTGTCTTCCAGGAAAGAAATTGTGACTCCACAGAAGCTGCTGGCTCGAAGGGAGGTAAAGTCAATTTTTCTTGGACAAAATTGAGGTCCCAAGCTGGTACTGGTGCCTTTCTTGGGGGCTTTATATTCTTGATTCCTCTAAGAAATTGCCTTAGCAAAGGATGTGAAAACACAGGTGGATCAGTGTTGTATCTAGCTGAGATAGCTGAAGCATGTATTTTTATGGAAGAGTATGAGAGTCCGTTATGTAACATATCTGCCAAGTATTCCAGAATGAGAGGGATGCTCAAAAGTGATGCATCATGACCCTTGTTGTTATTCCAAATGCTGAATCTCTTCCATTTGGCTGAGTAAGCCTTTCTGGTGGATGGTCTGGGGCTTCTGTTAGTATCCGCTGAACTTCCTTGGAGAGAGGTAAATTGAGGTTATTTATGGGATTTCCCAAGCTGTTAGCTGTAGAGTCTGGATGTTGGAATGAATAGTCCTGAAGTTGTGTTGAGTCAAAAGTTGAGGCCATTGTGGAAGGGCCCACGTTTTGTTGTGACATATGCTCCGTAGTAGTGGGTACCAGTGTTGTCTTGGCCAGTCTGGAGCTATTAGGATCCCCTTCGGTTGCTCTGCCTTGATCTTTAATAACACTGTGGTCATCAGTGGCAGGGGTGGAAATGCATAAATTATTAGGGAGTTCCAGTTGAATGAGAGGGCATCTACTTTCCATGCTTGTGGATGATATGTCCTTGAGCAGAACTTTTGTAAGTGATGATTGAGGTGGGAGGCAAATAGGTCCACGTCCGGCCTGCCCCATCTCGAGGTGAGTCGTATAAAGATGTCTGGATGTAGCCTCCATTCGTGGGGGTCCAGGAAATTCCTGCTTAGACTGTCCGCCAGAACATTGTCTTTGCCTGGAACAAACTGGGATTGTAGCTGTATGTTTAGACCCAGTGATTTTTCCCAAATATTCATTGTCAATCTGCAAAGGGGGTAAGAATGAGTGCCCCCCTGCTTGTTTATGTACCACATCACAGTGGTGTTGTCTGTCCGTATTAGTAGGTGGCCTTGTTGAAGTTGTTGTCCAAAGGCCACGATGGCATGCATTACTGCTAGCATTTCTTTTTGGTTGATATGCAGATGCGTTTCCTTTGGGGACCATTGCCCTTGAATACATCTGCCCTCCATGTGCGCCCCCCCATCCCAGGTCTGAGGCGTCTGTGGTCATTGTCTGTGTTATCTGAGGTTTTTTGAACGACATGCCTGTGTTTAACTGGCTTACTGTGGCCCATCATAGAAATTCCTTTTGTAGCCATGGAATGAGTGGAATAATTGCTTCTAGGTTGTTGCTGTGTTGAGACCATAAGCTTTTTAAGTACCATTGAAGCTTTCTCATGTGTAGTCTTGCTAGTGGGACCAAGAGAATGCAGGATGCCATGTAACCCAGGGCCTGTAGGAAACTCCTTGCAGTCATCTGGGTGAGCTTTGCTAAACTTTTGAAGTAATGAGTTAACTTCTTTTGCTTGTCTTCTGTCAGGTAAGCCATTTGAGAGGATGTGTCTAGTTTGGCTCCTAAGAAGGTTATTTGCTGGGATGGCTGAAGTCTTGACTTTTGAAAGTTGACTGTGTATCCCAGAGCCTGTAGCAAGTGTATGACATAATCCAAGTTTTTTGTCAAGGTTAGTTTGTTGTCCGCTTGTATGAGGCAATCGTCCAGGTACGGGTAGATTTGAATCCCTTGGAGCCTGCAATGAGCAATTACTGATGCCAGGCATTTCGTGAATACTCTGGGTGCAGTAGATAAGCCAAATGGCAATGCTGAGAATTGATAATGCTCTGGCCCTGCAAGAAATCTGAGGTATCTTCTGCAGCTGTGTCTGATAGGGACATGCAGGTATGCCTCCTTGAGGTCCAGAGTAATCAGCCAAGACCCCTTGCCCAGCATGGGAAGGAGTTGCTGTAAAGTCAGCATTTTGAACTTTGGTACTATGAGAAAAGTGTTTAGAGCGGACAAGTCCAGTATTGGTCTCCATTGAGTTTCTTTTCTTGGAACAAGGAACAGTCTTGAATAAAACCCCTGACCTTGTTCTTGATGTGGAACTTTTTCTATTGCTTTGATCTGTGCAAGCAGAAAAATTTGCTTGATAGCCTCTGCCCTCTGATTTTGTGGAAGGTTTGGCATGCCTTGTTTTCTTGGCAAGGTATGAAAGTGGAACCTGTAACCGTGGTCTATAATGTCCAGTATCCATTTGTCTTTTGTCAGTTTGTGCCAATTTCTTGAAAACAGAGATAACTTTCCACCCAAAGGAGCTTCTGTTTGCTCCTTGGTCAGCGGAAGTAGAGGAAAGTCATTGAGCTTGTCCCTGCGGGGCAGGAGAAACCCCTGTGTCACTTCTTTGGTTTGCTGGTTGCCATTGTCGTCCCCTGTAGGATCCTCTGTATTGCCCTCTTCCTCGGGCACGCCTGTTTTTACCCCTTTGAAATCTTTCAGGATTAGGAAAGGACCAGTTTTTAGAAGGCCAGTTCCTGCTGAATCTGGGCGGCTGAACCTGGAGGAAATCTTTGACTGTCTGTACTGACTTAGCTTTTTCCTCAATGGACTTTAACACATCTTTAGCATTAGCACCAAAAGCTTGTTCTTTTCCAAGGGTGCATCAAGAAGTTTTGCCTTAACATGATCTGGTAAAGGTTGTTCTTTTAGCCATGCATGTCTACGAATGACCGCCCGTCATAGCTGCCCTACATGAAGCCTCCAATGCATCATATCCACACTGCAAAAAATGATTGCTAACTTGCTGAGAATTATGCACAGCCTCCTGCAAAGACTTCCTATCTAAAGGTTCAGGAGAGGCCAAACTTTTCTGTAAATCATCTAACAGGAAATCCTGATATTGAAACATGTGAAAGAGACAATTGAGAGCTCTCATAGATAAAGTAGTGGAGGTGTAGACCTTCTTCCCCCATCTCTCTAAGGAACTTGCTTCCCTGTTGGAAGGCAAAGGATTTTTGGATGTGGTAGCTGAAACCCCTTTAGGCCCCTGGGAAATTGTTTCTAAATCAACAGCATGGGCCCTAAATAAATGAGAATGGGTTTCTGGAACCCTATAGTATCTGTCAGGCTTGACAGGAGCAGGAGGAAGAGTATCAGGGGTAACACTGGAGTCAGAGAATAAATCATCCAAAACATCAAGCACAGGAGGTATAGCTAAGGGTCTGTGTTGAGGCTTTTTGAGGAAGGTTCGAAGGCGCTTTCTGGAATCAGAAAATTCCTGGCCTTGCCACTTAAAATGCTCCCTCATGGAATGCAGAATTTCCCCAAAAGAAATATCCTCAGGAGGGGAGGCCGAGGGAATGTAGTCCTCTGCATCTGAATCCTCATAAGTCTGGAAGGGCTCTTGCTGGCTTTCAGAGGGAACAGAGTCCTCAGAATCTTCATCTGAGGGCAGAGGGTCAGGGGGTTCAACCCTGGGCCTCTTATCAGGAGGAGGCTGGGATCCTCTCTCAGGATGGGCCTGGGAGCCTCTGATCAGAGAAATTAAATCTGCGGCCATGGACATGATCTGAGTTTCAGGAGTAGTCTGAGGTAAGTTTTTAGCAGTAAGATGTTTGGACTTGCTGGCTGCCTTGGCACGTGTGTAGGCCTTGATAGACATGGACATGGGAGGCCTAGCTGCTCCACATGCAGGAGTTACCTTATCAACAGCAATGGTCTCGGGCATTTCCTCAGTTTCGGTATTCGGAGGAAAATCAATAACTGGCGTCGGAGTGGCCTCCGGTATCGGAGGTATCGGTAATGCGGTGTCTTCGGTTCGGAGCGGTGGAATAACCGCCTCAGAGGAAACCGGAGCACTCGCGGTTAGTTTTGGCGTGGTGTCGGTTGAAGACGCGGGCCGAGGATGTCGGTCCCGGTCTTTTCGTTTCTTAGGAGTCTGCGTTGTCAGTTGTTCCGACGGCATTGTATAATCAACTTTTTCGCCGAAAAAGTCTTCAGCGAACTCCGCCCAGCGCCTGAGAGTGCACTTGTTGAAGCGAGCACAGGCGGCACAGGCCGAGACGTCGTGGTCTGGGCCAAGGCAAGGGAGGCAGTAAGAGTGGAAATCCTTATGAGGTATTTGTTTACCACAAGACAAACAATTATTTACTTTTTCAGTAATTTCTGACATCGGCTGAGACAAGAAAAGGTCCCCAACGGGGTACTTAGCTTTTTTGGTGACTTCGGTTTCGAAGAATACAGGAGCTGACCGACCGGCACTTGCGAACTGCTTCTGCTAAGGGCACCGCGCGGCAAGAAAGACTGAAGAAGATGGCGTCGGCTGATGCTTATATACTCCAGCCGCTCTGACGCTGGAGAGAAATACGACATCAGCCGACGTCAGACCCAGACTTTGGAATCCGGCCGACCGAAGGCTGCCTGAGGCAGGACAACCCATATGTTATGACTGCAGTTGCATTCTTGAAGGACATCTGGCTAACCTAACAAAACTGGATATAAACATATTATTTCTCCATATGTACCCCCCAAAGGTATCCCACCTGGAACTGGTATTTTGCCTTTTGTTTTTTTCCTCAGAACTAGATGAAACTCCTCTGATGAATATTTGACAACTAAAGATGCATGCCAATAATGATCTAACAGGCAGGGGAACACCGGTTAATTATTCAACCAGCTCTTCATTTTTAGAGACCTTGGATAACTCATATTTATTTAATTACTGACTGATACATTTGTCACTAGGTAACTGAACTGGTCCAAGGACCATTTAAGCGATGACCTAGGCCATGTAGGTTGTGACACCCGAGCACTGGCCATGTAATCAAGGAGCCTCAATTCTCACCACTAGCACCAGTGAGGGGTGTGCACATTGGGAAAGATAACAAGTACACACACAGTAAAGTACAATTTCCCTTAAGAGCACACAGAGATCACATTCAGTCTGGGGCTGGTTTCTCCCTTTCTCTCCAGATCCCCAATAAGACTCCTCACTGGCACAGCTATTGGGTACAGATCTCAGCCAAGTGGTCAAGCCAAAGCCTCCAACACCCTCTCTGCCCAACCAGTGTTTCATGTCCCTGCCCAAGTAGCTGATACACATACACACACACTTTCAGATATGAATTATATATAAACACGTAGACACTCCTGGGGAAGGCTGGCACAGGTTCTCCAGCTATGACCCCTCCTGCCCAGTCTATAAAGTAGAAATCACTGCCACCAACCACTACTTATCAGCTACTATAAGGCCCTTCCCAAAGGGTGACCAGTTCCACTGTGTGCTATTACTGTTATCTAAATAGTAAGTGTAACCCAGGGTTAAGGCTATTGGAGTGGCTTATACAGTATCACCAAATACATGCAAGTACTCTGAGCTTAAATTATCTCTACACAAAATAGCCACAGTTGAAAGGTTTAAAAATATTTAATAATAAATAAACACACATGACAATACTCATCAATTCAACACAGTGCTAATAGACAGTTCAGAGATCACAGGAAAATACTTTAAAACAATACTGTTGGATAGTCTCACATAAATATAGAAAACAGCTAGACTATATACTGGCTATATTCCTATCTATCTCTAACAGAAACTGTTCTAAATTCTACTTGCAAGGCAAAGTGCTAGTGAGCTGTTGTCAGCTCTGAAGACAAATAGAAAATGCTAACTCTTTCTGAGAAAGTCTTAAATTGATAATGCACATTACTGCTGAGTCATTTCAGATTACATCATTCTTGATACTTCTACTTAAGTTGCCTAGGCTCACAGAACTTAAAATTTTAACATTTCTTTTTGTAATCTGCACCTGCCAGGAAGCCACAGCAATAAAATACATTTTACATGTAAAACCTAGTAATTATCTCTGTCTTAGAACAACAGAAATAATTTCCTAGCTTGAGATCAGTCCTAAAATGCTTTATTCATCAGCTTTCTTCCAGCAGGGTGCACTGTGGTTAAATTTTTGAAGCTCAGAACATGACACAGTTTTCTTACATTTGTTACACAAGCCTGCAGGAATCATATTAACACTTACAATGACATAGAATTATATATAAAATTCTGGCTGGCTGGGCTGGAAGTCCCTCAGTTTTTCACACCCCCCCCCCCTCCCCGAGAACCCAAGCTAATTTTTCAAGTGTCCCCTGAGAAACATTGCTTAAGAGGGTTGAGTCTATTTGGGTATACCTTAACCCATTCCCTGTCTTGAGAGCCCATCTGCATTGACATTGCTTGCTAATCCAAATGAGGTGCTGCACTGACATATATGCTTGCAACCCTAGGCTCCACCTTAGTAACTTGGCATTTTGCCGGCTGGCTCAATGTAACCATGTTAGAGGATTGTGATCTGTAACTACAGTGAATATTCTTCCATACAGATAAGGCTGAAGTTTCTGCACTGCCCACACTATGGCTAGACATTCCTTTTCTACAGCTGCATACCATTCCTCCCTGGGTTGGAGTCTATGACTCAGATAAACCACTGGGTGCTCTTCTCTCTCTGAAGAAATCTGGCTAAGTACAGCCCCCACCCCTTGGTTTGAAGTATCCACCTGCACAACAAATTATTTGCTGTAATCTGGACTGGCTAACGCAGGGGGTCCTCCCAAAGCTTCTTTACACTTCTGGAATGCCTGCTCACATACTGTGGTCCACACTACCTTATCTGGCACTTTTTTCCTTGTCAGGTCTGTGAGGGGAGCAACTACGGTACTATAACTGGGGGCAAACCTTCTGTAGTACCCTGCTGTCGCTAAGAATTCCCTTCATCCACTTTGGCAGGTTCTGGCCTGATTTTACCACTCCCCATTTTATGTCCCAGGCAGGAGACCTCTGTCATACCCACCTGACATTTGCTGGGCTTAATGGTCAATCCTGCCCTCTGCAGTCTGCCCAGCACCTCCCTGACCTGCTGAAGGTGCTCTTGCCAGGAATGGATGTAGATGGCAATATCATCTAGGTAAGCAAGGGCAAACCCTCTTGCTCCTGCTAGGATATGATCTACCAGTCTCTGGAAATTCACTGGGACATTTTTCATCCCAAAGGACATCTTTGTGAACTCATACAAGCCAAAAGGAGTCACAAAGGCTGACCTCTCTCTAGCACTGGGAGTCAGGGGCACCTGCCAGAACCCCTTGGTAAGATCAATGGTTGTAAGATAGTTAGCCCCACCCAGTTGCTCTAGGGCTTCATCTGCCCTAGGCATGGCGTAAGCATCTGACTCTGTGTGACTACTTAATTTCCTGTAGTCCACACAGAACCTGGTGCTGCCATCCTTCTTTGGCACCAGCACCACTGGGGAGGCCCAGGGAATGTTGGACTCTTGAATTACCCCAGTTCCAACATTCCCTGTATCTCCTCCCTCACAGTCCGTTTGACTCTCTCAGGCACCCTGTAAGGGGCCTGCCTAATAGGCCTTTGGGGTCTTGTATCCACCTGGTGCTGCACCAGGTGGGTGCACCCTGGTTTCCCAGTGAACATGTCCCCAAACTCCTGTGTCGAATTTCTCGAACCTGGGTAGGAGATAGCTGCTTGGACATTGTTACCCCTTCCAATGAGGTGTCAGTTTGAGCCTCACTGAGGAGAACAGTCACCAGATCTCCCTCAGACTCCTGCAATCTATTGCAAACACTTAGCACAAGGGCCTCCCTATCATCGTAAGGTTTCATCATATTAACATGGTACAATTTGTGCCCCTGCCTCCTGCCTAGCAGCTCTACCACATAGTTAACATCACTGTCCTTCCTTACCACCTTGTAGGGTTTTTCCCAAGCTGCCTGCAGCTTGTTGTGTCTGACAGGAATGATAACCATTACCTGCTGGCCTACAGCACACTCTCTAGATCGAGCATTCCTGTCATACCAGACCTTTTTCTGCTGTTGGGCTTCTGCCAGGTTCTCTTGGGCCAAGCCCATGAGTTCCCTGAGCCTTGTCCTGAAGTTTAGGACATATGCCACAATAGACTCCTTATGAGATTCACACTCACCCTCCCACTCATCTCGAATTAAATCTAGAGGTCCCTTCACCCTATGTCCATACAGCAACTCAAAGGATGATAAAACCTGTGGATTCTTGGGGCACCTCTCTGTAAGCAAACAACAAATCGGGCAAATATTTGTCCCACTCCCTCTGAAACTGGTCTGCAAATGCCTGTAGGATGAACTTGACTGCAGAGTTTAACCTCTCAACAAGACCATTAGTCTAGGGATGGTAGAGGGTGGTCTTTAAGTGCTTCACCCCACAATACTTCCACAGACAATTCAGCAGGTCTGACATGAAACTGGCATCTCTGTCAGTCAGTATTTCTTTTGGAAAACCTACCCGGCTGAAAATCTCTAACAAAACATTTGCCACCTTTTCTGCGTCAATGGAGGACAGAGCCACTGCCTCAGGTTATCCTGTTGCATAATCTACTACCACTAGGATATACTTTTTCCATGTGGAACTTGGGGTACTCAGAGGACCTACAATATCCATAGCTACACTCTGAAATGGCTCCTCAATCACAGGCAAATACATCAGAGGAGCTTTCACCTTGTCTCCTGCCTTGCCTACCTTTTGGCACTGCTCACAGGTCCTGCATTACCCTGTTACATCTCTGGAAATTCAGGCCAATAGAAGTTCTGCATAACATGTCTCTCTGTAAGTTTTATGCCCATATGATCTGCAAAGGGAATATCATGGGCTATTGCTAGAAGTGCCAGTCAGTAGACTCTAGGCACTACCAACTGTTGTATTCTCTCACCTTCTAGCCCTCCTTCAGGGGTCCACTCTCTATACAGTACCCCTTTGTCCCAGTATACAGATTCCCCCTTCCCTTGAGAATCAGGCACCTCACTAGCTACCTGCCTCAAGCCTTGTAATGTAGGGTCTGAGATTTGAGGCTGTTTTAGCTCTCTCTTTGTAACCCTCCCCAGCTCCCCTTTCACAGGAAGTCTGGTATCCTCTGACAGCGGTGACTCACTGTCAGCCTGGGTACTACTAGTCACATCTGCACTTACAGTAACTCTGTCCAAGGGACCATCAGTACCCACAAGTAGTTATGGCTCACCTTCAACCTCACTGCTACAGGGTAGCTTCCTCCCTGAAGTAACCACCTCACCAGTCCTGGATGCAAGTGTGCTGTCTTGTCTGTGTCACCCTCAGACTACCAGACCCACATGTTTGTCTCCAAGCCTGACTGCGTGTAACTGCATGAGCACATAGTACTGCATTATCAAAATCATTCCTTATCAGGACATCTGCAGGGATATCCTCAAAGACACCGACTTGCTGGCTTCCTTTTCCACCCTCCCAGTCAAGGTAAACCCTAGCCAAAGGTATGTGGAATGGGGTACCTCCTAAAGTTCTGACTGGAGTAGACTGCCCAGGCAAGTAGTGCTCCTCTAAAACCACTGCAGGCTTCACAATGGTTACATCAGAGACGGTCTCTCTCTTAGCAATGGTCTTCTTGCCATTCACTAACAGGATATAACCTTGTCTGGTAGTTTGGTACCCTTGTTGTCTCAAGACAACCTACTGTTGGCATTTTGTCCTTCCCACTTACTGTCTCCCTCACCTTTTGTTCCTCACCCTGCCTCCATCGACATCTATATGCTACATAGCCCCACTGGTTCCATTCAAAACATTTAACCCTAGGTCCTGGACGTGTACCTGGACTAGTAGCTTCCCCGGTAACTGGCAGATTCTGTTAGGGCTGTCTGAGCTGCCCATCATGGGTTCCCTTAGACACTGGGTGTCCCCTTCCTGTGCAGGGATGTCCTGCTTGCTAGGTACAGGCCTCCTTTATTCCCCACCTCAACTGAAGTAGCACATTGTCTATCAGTTTAATCAGATCCTCATGTCCTCAGGCAAAGTGGTAAGGGCTTGCTCCCTCACCAAAAGCTCTGCCAGCCCTTTAAAAGTTGTGACCTGATATCCACTCACCCACCTATGAAAATAAGTGCTTAGTTCAGCAACATATTCACACACACTTTCATCTGCCTTGTGTCTATGCTCACAAAAATTTTTCCTATAAGTTTCAGGTGTTAGCTTAAAAAATTCTAGCAAACAATTCTTAGCAGCATTATAATTTAAGAAATCATTGTCAGACACTGTGAGACATTTTGGAAAGTACATTTACAGCTTTACCATGAAGTAAGGTGGTCTGGAACCGTACCCAGAGCCTTTGGTCATCATACTGTTTACATACCCTCTCAAACATATGAATGAAACTATCAAAATTATCCCCCTCTGTAAACTGTGGAAGAAATTTACTGACCTTTTGTGCTTCTGGGGTCCAGTTACTCCCTTCCCCATTACCTCCATGTCTATGGTGAAGAGTCAGCATCTCCATTTTATGCTGCCTTTCCCTCTCCTTCTCCTCAGCTTCCAGGCGTAGCAGTTTCTCATTCTCCTCAGTCTCTAGATGCCTCACTCTCTCTGCTGCTTCTATTTCCAAATGCTTGGCCTCCATCTCAAGTCTCTTTAGCTCCAGACAGATTTTTAAGTCCTCTGTAGAAAGGTTGAGCTGTCCATTCTCTGAGTGTTGTACATCTCCACGGCCAGTCTAATCATCTTCCTGGTTGCTATTCTCTGATACAGCTGGGACCAAAGCTGCCATCATGTCTGCTTCAGTCAGGTTTCTATGCACCAGTCCTTTAGCCTGACACATCTCTGCCAAATGGCTCCTTGTCAGCTTACCAAACTCTTCTGCTGACATGCTTGCCTGCTCTCCCTGACTAACTAAGCTAACAAAAGAAATAAAACAATTGTGATCTGAACTCTGAATGTTCACTGCGTGGCTGATTTAGAGTACAAAAACACCTTCAGTGATCACTGTACACAAGCTACAGGAATTAACTATCCACATCACTACAAGCCAATTAATATGTGATGTGGCTAACTAACCACTATCAACAAATTAATATTTGATGTGGAGATCCCACCACTGCCAAACAATTAATATGTGACGCCCGTGCACTGGCCCAGTAATCAAGGAGCCTCAATCCTGAGGGGTGTCCACATTGGGAAGGATAACAGGTACACACACAGTAAAGTACAATTTCCCTTAAGAGCACAAAGAGATCACAGTCAGTCTGGGGCTGGTTTCTCCCTTTCTCTCCAGATCCCCAATAAGACTCCCCACTGCCACAGTTATAGGGTACAGATCTCAGCCGAGTTGTCAAGCCAAAACCTCCAGCACCTTCTCTATCCAACCAGTGCTTCGTGTCCCTGCCCAAGTAGCTGACACACACACACACAGACACACACACACACACACTTACTTTGAAATATGAATTATATATAAACACACAGACACTCCTGGGGAAGGCTGGCACAGGTTCTCCAGCTATGCCCCATCCTGCCCAGACTATAAGGTAGAACTTACTGCCATCATCCACTATTTATCAGTGACTATAAGGTCCTTCCCAAAGGGTGACTAGTTCCACTGTGTGCTATTACTGTTATCCAAATACTAAGTGTAACCTGGGGCTAAGGCTATTGGAGTGACTTATACCAAATACATGCAAGCATTCTGAGAGCTTTAATTATCTCTACACAAAACAGCCTCAGTTGAAAGGTCTAAAAATATTTAATAATAAATAAAAACACTAAGGAGGGAGAAAAGGACCTGTACCGATTGGCTAGATAGAGGGACTGAGCAAGTAAAGATGTGCAGCAGGTAAGGGTGATAAAGGATAATGAGGGAAACATACTCACAAGCGAGGAGAGTGTGTTGAGCAGATGGAAAGTGTACTTTGAGGGGTTGTTGAGTGAAGAGAATGAGAGGGAGAGAAGGTTGGATGATGTGCAGATAGTGAATCATGAAGTGCAGTGGATTAGCAAGGAGGAAGTAAGGATAGCTATGAAGAGGATGAAGAACGGAAAGGCTGTTGGTCCAGATGACATACCTGTGGAAGCATGGAGGTGTTTAGGTGAAATGGCAGTGGAGTTTCTAAGTAGATTGTTTAATGAAATCTTGGAAAGTGAGAGGATGCCTGAGGAATGGAGAAAAAGTGTTTTGGTACCGAATTTTAAGAATAAGGGTGATGTGCAGAGCTGTAGTAACTACAGAGGGATTAAACTGATTAGTCACAACATGAAGTTATGGGAAAGAGTAGTGGAAGCTAGGTTAAGAAGGGAGGTGATGATTAGTGATCAGCAGTATGGTTTCATGCCAGGAAAGAGCACTACAGATGTGATGTTTGCTCTGAGAGTGTTGATGGAGAAGTACAGAGAAGGTCAGAACGAGTTGCAATGTGTCTTTGTGGATTTAGAGAAAGCATATGACAGGGTGCCACGAGAGGAGTTGTGGTATTGTATGAGGAAGTCGGGAGTGTCAGAGAAGTATGTAAGAGTGGTACAGGATATGTACAAGGGTAGTGTGACAACAGTGAGTTCTGCAGTGGGAGTGACGGATGCGTTTAAGGTGGAGGTGGAATTACATCAAGGATCAGCTCTGAGCCCTTTCTTATTTGAAATGGTTTTGGACAGGTTGACAGACGAGATCAGACAGGAGTCCCCGTGGAGTATGATGTTTGCAGATGACATTGTGATCTGTAGTGAGAGTAGGGAACAGGTGGAGACGACCCTGGAGAGGTGGAGATATGCTCTAGAGAGAAGAGGAATGAAGGTCAGCAGGACTAAGAATATATGGGCGTGAATGACAGGGAGGATAGAGGAATGGTGAGGATGCAGGGTGTAGAGGTGGTGAAGGTGGATGAGTTTAAGTACTTGGGATCAACAGGTCAGAGTAATGATGAGTGTGGAAGAGAGGTGAAGAAGAGAGTACAGGCAGGATGGAGTGGGTGGAGAAGAGTGTCAGGAGTGATTTGTGACAGACGAGTACCAGTAAGAGTGAAAGGGAAGATCTACAAGAGGGTAGTGAGACCAACTATGTTATATGGGTTGGAGACAGTGGCATTGACAAAAAGGCAGGAGTCAGAGCTTGGCGTGGAAGAGCTGAAGATGTTAAGATTTGCACTGGGTGTGACGAGGATGGACAGGATTAGGAATAAGTATATTAGAGGGTCAGCCCAGGTTGGAAGGTTTGGAGGCAAAGCCAGAGAGGCAAGATTACGTTGGTTTGGACATGTGCTGAGGAGAGATGCAGAGTATATTGGGAAAAAGATGCTAAGGATGAAGCTGCCACGTACCAGGAAAAGAGGGAGGCCTAAGATAAGATTTATGGATGTGGTGAGAGAGGACATGCAGGTGGTTGGTGTGTCAGAGCAAGATGCAGAGGACAGGAAGAAATGGAAACAGTTGATCTGCTGTGGTGACCCCTAACGGGAGCAGCCGAAAGAAGAAGAATAAATAAAAACACAAGACGATACTCATCAATTCAACATAGTGCTAACAGAGAGTTCAGAGATCACAGGAAAATACTTTAAACCAATATTGTAGAATAGTTTCACATAAATGTAGAAAACAGCTAGACTACTCTGGCTATATTCCTATCTGTCTCCAACAGAAACTATGTTCTAAATTCTACTTACAAGGCAAAGTGCTGGTGAGTTGTCAGCTCTGAAGACAAAACAAAATGCTAAATCTTTCTCTCTGAGAAAGTCCTAAATTGACAATACACATTACTGCTGAGTCATTTCAGATTACATCATTCTTGACACTTCTACTTAAGTTTCCCAGGCTCACATAATTTTAAATTTTAACATTTCTTTTTGTAATATGCACCTGCCCAGAAGCCACAGCAATAAACAACACTTTACATGTAAAACCTAGTAATTATTTCTGTCTTAGAACAATAGAAAGCATTTCCTAGCCCAGACATCATGTCTCCTAGCTTGAGATCAAACAGTCATAAAATGCTTTACTCATCAGCTTTCTTCCAGCAGGATGCACGGTTGTTACATTTTTGAAGCTCAGAACATAGCACAGTTTTTTTTTTACATTTGTTACACAAGCCTGTGGATCATATTAATATTTACAATGACATAAAATTATATATAAAATTCTATCTGGCTGGGCTGGCAGCCTCTCAGTTTTTCACATAGGCAATACAAAGTATAGACAATAAAGCCAATCAATTTTCAGAATAAACAAGATGAAATACAGGAGTTATAAGTGTCTTACAGAGGAGTTACAACTGACTTCAGTATACACACACACACACACACACACACATATACAGTATGTATTAGATATACAAAACAAAGACAAACATTAGAACAGAGTAAATTGATAAAGTGGAACTTGTCCATATGAAAGAAATATATATTCTACTGTCTTAATGGTACTAAAGAGGACTAATAAGCAGTAAAAAGCAAGGATTGATGGCTAGAGTGACGAGTAAAGTGAAGATAACAAATCCCTGAAGCAAGTATATTTGGTTTCACTGGTGAGATGAGAGTACAGAGATTTTTGAAAGTTTTTAGATTGCCAATTTGCTGGATAGTTTTGGGCAAGGACTTTTTTGGAGAATAAGCATTTGTAAGTGAAAAGAGTGAAGGGAGGTCTGAGACGTTGAATGTCAGCATTTCAAAGCGAGTAGGAACAGCATTTTATAGGCAATTAATTAAGGAGAAGTGGGCAGTATTAATCTAAGTATCTGGTTTTCAGCTGACTGAAGGAGGGTAGTGATTTGTGAAGAGCACAGGATAACACAGGTAGTCCATACCCCCGTCTAGTAAGTAGAACATTGAGAGCAAATGCAGCTTCTGGCTTCAGCAGTAAGAAGACTGTTGATCTTGTAGGAAATTCTTAGATGAGTGAGTATTTTATAGCTTTGTGATTCAATGTGCTTGTAAAAGACAAGGTGCTGGTCAAAGAGTAGGCTAAGATACCTCTGTTCCTTCAAAAGTGGAAGAGGAGTGGCTAATCAATTTTGGAGCTTGCAGTGAGTACCAAAAAGCACTACTGAGCTTTTCTGAGTGTTCACTGTAAATTTAATGTTGTGAAGCTAATTCCAGGATGAGCAGAAGAGGAATTCTTCCAAATAAAAACATAAGTAAAACTGAGCAAAGCTCTCGAGGGAACCAATAGGAGTCAGCTGGACCACTCTGATAACCAAACTATTCACATTGCAAACCATTCTATCAACATTTTGATGTTTTAGGTCTTCATGCTCAGTTCCCTTTATACTGCTTTAACTCATCACTCTTTTCTCCTCAATGCCTGCATTTTTAAATAAGTCTAAAGATTATTTAACCATCCTGTCTTACGCCTGCAACAGATGTTCATCATTTATACTGCCTCAGCTGGATATGGGTTCTCTGCCTGCACAGTCAACCCATGCTGGCAGCTATCCAGAGCTCAGAATCCCCACTTCTGACTCTCTGTGACAGGGGACTGGCTAACCCCCTCCAATCAGGGGAAGCCTACCCCCTGTCACAGGCAGACAGTGGATGTTAAGTTGTCAATCTCGCCTTCATTCTTGCTTGATGGGTTCGGAGCCGATCCCTCGGCTCCGACTCAGCACTTGCTAAGCTCGAGAGTCACTTTTACCAGCTCGAGGCAGCCCCATATCCCATGATGCAAGGCGGTAAGTACCCAGATCTCGTTTGCCGCTTCGCTTATGAGGTCCTCCTTTTACCAGCTCCTGGTAAGTGATTCACTACTTTGATATTTAAGCCCCTTTTTGCTAAAAACCCTTTAATTTTTAGTTTTAAGTTAATTATATAGATTTTCTGACAGAAAATCCCTGTCTCTACTAATTTTTTTTAGTCAAACTTTACCCATCCCATCCCCCCCCTGTTAGGGTGTGTGTGTGTGTTTTTCTAGTAATACCTTTTTGGTATTTTATTTAATTTAATTCTTGACTGGTGTGTGTGTGTTTTGTGAAACACCATGTCAAAGGAGAGGGTCTCAGGCTTTAAGAAGTGTGACTCGTGCTGTCAGAAGATGTCTCTGACAGACGGTCACACTTCTTGCCTGTATTGCCTGGGGCCTCTTCACCTGCAGGACTCCTGTGCTATTTGTCATTCCTTCAGCCAGAGAGTCCTGCAGGAAAGACGAAACAAGCTGATACTTAGGGGCCTTCTTAAGCCGGAGGGCTCTCCGGCTAAGTCGGCTCCATCTAAATCAGCCAAATCTTCCAAGGCCCAGGCTTCTGTGTCTAAGCCTGCGGCCTCGGCTCCGACTCGTTCTGAGTCGAGATCGGCTCCGGCTGCCATGTGGCACAGGCATCGGTGTCGGCTCCGATCGGCTCCGACACCGTTACTTTTGTGGTTGTATCGGCTCCGGCTGGAGCCGATGCATCGAGGCTTCCTGTCGGCTCCGATAAGTCTTCGGCTCCGACAGGATCTATAGTATCGGTTCCGATGGCTCATTCCAGGAAGAGGTCGAGGTCTCCTTCCTTGGAGCCGATACTTTCGGCTCCGGCTTCACCTCTCCTTTCGGAACGGAGCCATCGGAGCCGATCTTCAAGGTCATCCAGACTTTCAGACCATGACCTAGAGAGAGTGGTCAGCAGATTACTTAAGTCACAGGTACTGGCCCAAATGTTACATAGTCCGTCTCAACAGACGACTGTTGGTCCACACCCGTTACAGTTCCTCCTTCAACTCTACCCCAGAGCTTGGAGTTGGAGTCTTCGGGAATGGTTACTGCTACGGCTTGAGGACAGATACCCTCTTCTGTTCCTTCAGCCTCCACTCTTATCTCCTCTTGAGACCTTCCTTAGAGGGATTCGTGGTCGGGCTTCCATGGTCTCCTCCGAGGGGTGAGTGGCATCGGACCCTTGTCCGAACCCGCTCTTCCCCTTGGAGCCTCGGCCTTGGTGAGCTCGGCTCCGACATCTGCCTCGGAGACTTCCCTTTCGGTGGTCCCTGGAGTTCCTAGTTCTTCGGAACGGGTTCTCTCGGACCTGCCTGGGAGGGGAGCATTCGAGATGATGAAGAGTGTGCTGGCCACTGGTATCAGTCAGCAGTCTGTTCCCGTAGCTCCTCCCTCTATAGTGCCTGTTGACATCTCTGCCACTTCTCTTGCTACAGGACCCAGAGATCCTCCACCTCAGGTTTCCCCATTGGGAATTCCCCCTCTTCCGAGGATTCTCCTGATGTTTCGGGAGATCCTCCTAGGAAGAGGACTTGTAAGAGGAAACATGTAGACTCCCCCGAGTCTGTCACTTCGGATACTGACTTTGATGAGTCAGAGGGATCCCCTAGATCCCCCTCTGAGGATGTCTCCTTCTCAGACATCCTAGAACTCCTTAAACAGAGGGGAAACTGGCCCACCAACAATCCCTCTGAGGATGAGTCAGTATACCTAGAGGCGTTTGGATCTCGGCCCTCCACCTCCTGGGTGTCTCCGCCTTCGACCCCTTATGCAGGTTATTGCCCGAAGGCGTGGGCAGCTCCTGACTCTGTAGAGCCAGTCCCTAGGAGGCCTTCAAAATTTATCACTGCCCCGGGTGACAAGCAATTCCTCACTAAGGGTGTCCCCGCTGATGCCATGGTGGTGGCTGCGGCCACCAAGAAGGAACTTGCAGATCCTTCCGTACCCGTCCATCCTCCTAATAAGGACTCTAGGACCATGGATAGGTACGGTAAGCGGATGTTTTCCTCAGCGACCTTTGCTATGCGTTCGCTGAATTACCTATGTCACTTCACCAGACTCCAGAGGGATATCCTTAAGGAGCTGGGTGAAGTAGTACAGGATCCTACAGCTGCAGGAGCTCAAGAAAATATTGCTTCGCAGCTAGGAACCCTTAATTCCATTGCAAACTCCTCCATGCGGCTAATATCATATGCTGCTGATGGAGCGAGTAGAGCCGCAGGTACAGGTGTGGCTCTTAGACGCCAAGCCTGGATGCGGCTATGTGATTTTGCAGATCCCTTCAAGGTGTCCTTCACAAATTCTCCCTTTGATGGGTCAGCTTTGTTTGGCCCTCAGATGAAGGAAACTTTGACCAGGTGCGAACAGGACGGCAAGACTCTTTCTGCTGTAGGAGTCCGTTTTTCCACCCCTTCTAGACCTTATCCCAAAGGACAGAAAGGTGGAAAAATGTGGTTCCGTAAATCCCAAGGAGTCACGCCGGATTCACGTGGTCAGTTTACCCCTAGAGGCAGAGGGGGTAACAACAACAGACGCTCTAGAGGCAGAGGGGTCCAAAACCAGGGAAACAGAGAGCCTCTCTCTGACAAGCCCTTTCAGCATCCCTGAGATGTTGCCCGGCTGTCCCTCCTTGGAGGCAGTCGGGAAGATTATCACTGTACCCAGAAGCCTGGCATTCCCTCACTCAAGACAGATGGGTACAGTCGATCATATCCAAGGGTTACATAATTCCTTTCGAGGAAAGTCCTTTCCCCTCAAATTCCCTTCCAGATGTACCACCCGGTCTAAGGGAAATTGCAGAGTTAGAAGTCTCAAAACTACTGCAAAAAAGAGCCATTCAGCCAGTTACAACAGACCATTCAGAGCCCGGAATCTACTCAAGGTTCTTTTTGGTCCCCAAAAAGACGGGAGACTGGAGACCAATATTGGATCTCAGCAGACTCAACAAGTCTGTGAGGAAGACAAGATTCCGAATGGTCACTCTTCAGTCAATTCTGCCCTTCTTAGAGAAGGACAACTGGATGTGTTCAATAGATCTTCAGGATGCGTACTATCACATCAAAATTCACAGACGCTCCAGGAGATTTCTCCGCTTTCGGCTGGGGTCCAGTCATTTCCAGTTCAGAGCCCTGCCCTTTGGTCTCACTACAGCCCCCAGAGTGTTCACCAAATGCATGGCAGTGGTCACGGCTCACCTGAGACGTCAAGGATTCCAGGTGTTTCTGTATCTCGACGACTGGCTCCTGTCAGCCACCACCAGGCATCAGCTTATACAAGCCAGGGATTACACAATAAATCTTTGTTCTCATTTGGGCATCTCGATCAACTTCGAAAAGTCATCCTTATCGCCCTGCCAGTCTATTACCTTCGTAGGCTAACTTAAACACTGTTCGGATGTCAGCTACCCTTACAGATCAAAGAGTTTCAGACATTCAGAGTCATGTCAGGATCATTCTGGCCAACAAGAAAGTACAGGCCAGAATGGTTCTAAAGGTATTAGGTCTCATGGCTGCGGCCATTACTCTTCTTCCCCTGGCTCGATTCTACATGCCTTCTTCAGTGGATGCTGTTCACACAATGGTCATACCAACAACTTCCAATGCGTCACCAGATTCTGGTGACACAGACTTGCAAAGAGCATCTTGCTTGGTGGATCACATCTCCTCAGGTTCACCAAGGCAGGTACTTTGTACCCCCATCCCCGATAGCCACTGTCACCACGGATGCCTCCCTGATCGGGTGGGGGGGTCATTATCAGGGCAGGATGGTTCATGGGACGTGGCAGCCGTTCGAGTACCATCTGCACATAAATGTCCTGGAGATGAGAGCAGTGCTTTTAACGTTGCAAGCCCTCAACGACTTTCTTCCCGTAGGGACAATTGCAGTCCACACAGACAACATGTCTGTAGTTTGGTATATCAACAAACAGGGCGGAACCAAGTCCTACCCCTTGTGTCGAGAAGCGCTCAGACTATGGCAATGGGCGATCTCCTCTCATCGGTTTCTGGTAGCAACGCATATCCCTGGGAAAACCAACATTGTAGCGGACAGATTGAGCAGAGCTATTCTCATGCCTCACGAGTGGTCTCTCAAGCAATCTATAGCGGAAGAGATTTTTCTGGAATGGGGTCGTCCATGTTGCGATCTTTTTGCTACTCCCCAAAACAGCAAATGTCCAGACTTCTTCTGCCTCTTCCCTCTATCAGGCCATCCCCCCAGAGACGCTCTGACCCAGGATTGGCCCCAGGGACTTCTTTATGCCTTCCCTCCATTTCCTCTGATCCCTCAGGTTATCCAGAAAGCTACCATTTTGAGAGCCAAATTGATTCTCATTGCCCCTTACTGGCCTCGACAAGTTTGGTTCCCGTTCCTCCATCATCACCTTTTGGTGCAGCCGTGGCATCTGGACCCAGTGCCAGATCTTCTGATTCACCAATCGGGTCAGCTGCACCGGTCAATCCCTTCTCTCAACCTCACAGCATGGTTGCTCCACTTCCTTCCTTAGCCAGGCTTCCTTTGATCTCTAACCCAGTTAGAGACATCATAGTAACCGTTAAAATCCTCTACCAGGAGGATTTATACAAGCAAATGGAAACGTTTCTCTTATTGGGCTAAGGCCAAGAATATTGATCCTTTTACTGCCCCTGTTCAGGCAGTCCTGGACTTCTTAGCAGAGATTTTTCATGCAGGCTCCTCTTCTTCCACAGTCAGAGTTCAATTGGCTGCTATTTCCAATTTTCATGTCGGGATAGCAGATCATAATATTATGTCCCATAGGCTCTGCAGGGCCTTCTTGAAAGGAATTTTCCTACTAAAGCCTCCAATCAGGAATCCTCCTCCTCAGTGGGATCTAAATTTAGTGCTGACATCCTTGATTCTTCCCCTTCGAGCCAGCTGTTTCTTGTTCCCTGAAATATCTTTCTTGGAAAACTTTATTCCTAGTGGCTATTACATCGGCCAGGAGGGTGTCTGAACTTCATGCTCTTTCGGTTCGACCCCCCTATTTGGTTTTTCACAAAGACAGAGTATCTTTGAGAACTAACCCAACCTTTTTGCCTAAGGTCGCTTCAAAGAACAATTTGAATCAATCCATTGATCTCCCTGTATTTTTCCCTAACTATTCAGATAGAGCTGAACAAAAGCTACATTATCTTGATGTCCACCGTCAACTTAGATATTATTTGGACAGAACAAAAAAATGTAGAAAATCTGATCAAATTTTTGTTTCCTATGCGGATAATAAAAAAGGCCTTCCTGTTTCTAAAGTGACCTTGTCCAGATGGCTTTCTTCGGTCATCTCTGAAATTTATCTGCTCAGGGGAAAACAGCTGTGCTCAAAACCTAAAGCACATTCAACTAGGAGCTTAGCTACTTCTACAGCTTTTCAAGCTAGACTTCCTTTAGACACTATTTGTGCAGCGGCCACTTGGGCCACTCCTCACACTTTTGTTTCCCATTACAAATTGGACTTGGCCTCCAGGGACAGAGCCAGTTTTGGCTCTACAGTCCTCAAGAGTTTGTTCCATTGAGCCACCCAGGATAGAGGTGCTAGGGCGGTCCCATCAAGCAAGAATGAAGGCGAGATTGACAACTTAACATTAAGAAGTTATGTACCTACCATAACGTTCCATGTTAGTTGTCTTCTCTCGCCTTCTTTCTTGCAACCCTCCCTCCTTCCCCCTGGCCTGGACAGACCTTGTTATAAGAAACTGTTATGCTGAAGACCATTCAGACCTGGTCCTTCTTCCATCTGTAAGTTTTCTTTCTTCCTTTGGGAAGTATTTTATGCTTGGTGCTATTGCCTTTGTCATCAAACGAGATCTGGGTACTTACCGCCTTGCATCATGGGATATGGGGCTGCCTCGAGCTGGTAAAAGTGACTCTCGAGCTTAGCAAGTGCCGAGTCGGAGCCGAGGGATCGGCTCCGAACCCATCAAGCAAGAAAGAAGGCGAGAGAAGACAACTAACATGGAACGTTATGGTAGGTACATAACTTCTTATTCAGTCTTATAGTGCCAGGTGTAGGACTCACACAGTTGAATCTCCTCGCCTGCTTTGGTGGATTACAGCTTCTAAACTTGGATAATATCCCTTTGGGAACATCTCTTTCTCTTTATTTTTATACATTTTTGTTTTCTTTCTATTTTATTTAACAAGTACATAGGTGTTCAAATTTTTACTTTAATATACTTGTTATTTACTACTGCTGTCAGAATTCTGACTTACTATTGGGTTATTTATATGCTTAATAATGCTTTTAAGCGGTTATAGGGCTTTTCTAAAATGTTTTATGACTTGTACAGAGAAACTGAAATTCGGTGGTGGTGCTGCGGTAGCGTTGTCGCCTCACAGTAAGATGTTGTCCTGTTCGTTTCTTAGCTAGAGCGTCTTCTGTGTGGAGACATGCGTGAATGGGCGTACCTTCATTGAAGGTTGTGCGTCAGGGCCGGCAACTCGGCACGTAAAAATCTACTGCCAAACATTAGTGGGCTGGAGTTCCGCTGTGGCGACCCCTAACAGGAAAAGCCGAAAGACACAACAACTGAGAAACTGAAATTCTGTGTTGTCAGTTTAACACTCGGGACTGTCTCTTGGCAGGGTGGCAAAAGGTCTGTTGTTTACCTGCTTCATTTTGACTTTTTTCACTTTTTTCTTCATTTTTATATTTAGTACTGGTTTAAACACTGCTTTAGCTGTTTTTATCATTATATTTCAATTTTATAACAAATTAATTCATTTGCATTTTATGTACAGACTTTTTTTCCCATTTCTGACAAGGGACTCTCTAAATAATGGCTTATTTATGCAATTTTAAAAGGTTCCTATTTGATTTAATGGTAAATATTTGACTTTTTTCAGTATCTGGACAAGTGAATTTTACTTGTTACTGTGACTGTGTGTTATTTACTACACTGTACAGCAAGGCTTTACAAAATTTAAATTGTTTTTGCTATATTTTATACAGTTTACCCTATAAGCTGTGTAGCAACATTATTTTTATATATTCTATTATTTCTGCCCTTAGTCATCCCTTAACAGTGTAAGCATATTACTCTGGCTGGTGTTTTAACCCATGACTTAATGGCTCCTAATACAGCTGCCTACTCTCCTCCCATCAAATCCAGTTGCAGCAAAAAAAAAAAAAGAAAAAAAAATCAATAAAAACATGCCTCAGCCTACAGTTCATGCACACAGACCACTTATCTTTTTTACTGTCACCCTCTAATATGAACTCACAGTCCTCTATGGGACAGGGATTAGATATATCCTCTGGGGCTGTTCCCGTACCTGGTTGAGGTCCTGGAGAACCAAACCTTTCAGGTGCAGGAGAGGTCTGGGATAAGAGACTCCTTGCCAGACATAATACTCTCTCCCCATATATTTTGTCCTCTGGTGTAGTTTATAAGAAGAAAAAACAGAAACTTCACTGTACAATCAGTTTATTACCATGTATAGGGCTGATGTGGTTTCCTTAGCTGAGTGTTTTACAGTCAGCTTATCTTGGAGGCTACGCTCCTATTCAGAATGACTATGCTACTACCTTCTCTAGAGTTCAGCCTAATGTAGCAGATTTTGATGGGGACACTGATGTAGGCAGTAGTAAACACTCTGAGTCTGTCCTATATGATTTTTTAGATGGTGAACATGATCAAAAACCCAAACAAGTGCTCATTTTTCCACAGATGGTTGCTAGATTTAGAAATGTATTTGACTTGAAGGATTTTGGGGCTATGCCAGAGATCTGCAGAGTTTATGACTATTCCTCCTCTGTTACTAGCCTTAGAAGATGTACATAAAAATGCAGATAAACCCCTTTGGCTAGAAAACCAGTTCCTAAAAAGGCTACGAGGAAATACAAGATGTACTCTGATCTTGCAGCTCTCTTTGCTGTTTTGTCAGTTCCCACAGCAGTGGTTTCTCCAGCTGCCAACTCTAACAAGACAGCCTTTGCTTCTTCTAACCCTACAACACTGGATACAAACGGGCAAGTGGTTAGACTCTCAGGGAAGAAAGTTGGCTCAGTCTAGTAATTTCATACTTATAATTTCACATTATCAGGGCTTCATATGGAAATTTATTTTGCAATGTGCTTACAGCTTAGATGGCCTTATTGTATCTTTGCCTGCTAAACAGAAGTTGCATATGAATGAGATTGTTTGTAATGTGACGCAGGTTTCGAAACATGCTTTGAGGAGTGTCTTGGAAGGTGCAGACAGTATTTCTAGAAATGCAGCCCCTTCTGCTCTACTTAGAATTTCTTACTTACACAACCAGAATTTTTCTCAAAATTTAAAAAATGAGATATCTGAACGTACTTCTAAATTCTGATTTACTGCCTGATCCTGCTGCTACCCAGATTCTCAAACAATGTGATGACAGATGTAAACTGATGAATGGGGTATCTAGAATGTTTCTTATTCCCACACTGTCCCTGGCGTTTGACTTCAAAGGGTAGAACAAACAAAAATCTCAGCCTAACATGAGTCGGGATACTAACAGGAAATGGCAGGAGGATAATGCTTCCAAACCAAATAAAATGGGTTCTTTCCCCCTAAAAAATCTTTCCCCTGCTAAAAAAGGACTATGATAAGACTCAGGGCATCTCTGCCCCTTACTTCTGTCCTTCCTCCGCTTTCACCTTCCCCCAGGCTTTAGCTCAAACCCAGCAACCTGGTTACAAGTATTCTCAGACAAGTGGGTGCTGAGACTAATTCAGTGAGAATATTCTTGGCAGTGGACAGAAAATCCTCCTCCCATCAGGAAAATTCTTCACAAGTTGCAAGTGGTGGGTTATAGAACCAGCTCCTGCACCACAAAAAGGAAAAGGATTTTACAGTAGAATCTTTTTGGTACCCAAAATGAAACTATTGTGGAGACTAGTGTTATATCTGTGTACCTAAATACCTCTCTGCAATTACCCAAATTTAAAATACTCATCCTGCAGATAATCCTACACCTTTTCCCAGACCACTGTTTCATGGTGACTTTACATCTGACAAATGATTATCATCACATACAACTTCAAGTTGAGCCAACAAATGTCCTGTCTCACACTCTCACAAAGAATTGTTTTCCTTGTGTGTATAATGGATACAGAAAAAAGTATGGCCTTTCTACCTGAAGACATAGTCCTGACTGTTAAGAACAGTTTCAAGGATTTCTCTCTTCAAAAAGATGCCTCCAAAAGAGAGTTTGTCTAAATTGTTGGTCTCATGGCATCGATGAGTCTTATGATGCCACAGGCCAGACTCCAAATGAGAAAGATTAAATGGTATTTAAAAAATGATTGGCCCCAGCATCTGCTTCCCTTGGAGTTCCAGGTACCACAGATGGATTTTGCGAAACAAGAGTTACAGTGGTAGAAGGATTAGATGTCTCTCATTCCAGATCTACCCTTCTTCCTACAGACCCAGTTCAATCAATCCAGATTGTCTTGTCAAATTTTGCAAGGGGAATAATGTACAGGGGAGTTCAAGTTCAAGGTGAATGGGGTCCTTCAGATGCTACAAAGCACATAAACATCAAAGAAATGGTAGCAGTGATTCAGACCTTTAAAGTTCTTCACCACTTACGGTCTCCAGGTCCGCCTTTTTGGTCACAGATGACTCCACAGTCATGTGGTACCTGAACAAACATGGGGGAACAAGGTCATATCCTCTTTGCCTACTGGCAATGATGGCCTGGGAGCTAGCCTTACACATACTCTGACACAGTCAGTTTGTCTGACAGACAAAGCAGATCTTGGATTGACCCTTAAGAGTGAAAACTTGGTATAGAGATCTATTGGTTTTGGTCCAGATGTGGAAAATAGAAGTTATGTACTTACCATAACTTGGTATCTGTGTTGTCCAATTTCATTATGCATCATGAATGGGTCTTTGGATCCAACTCAGCCATTTCCTCCAGACATTCGATGTGAGCCTTAAATGCCTCCCTCTCCCATGATGCCTCACTTCCTTCTAACCCTCAGATCGAGTTTGCTGCTCCTTCCTCAAGATGATTATCCCAAAGGTAGTAGAGATACAGAGAAGGAGACCTACCGGAGTCCAAACTAGGAACCAGAGGGTTCCTAAATCCTCTA
The DNA here is from genome assembly GCF_019279795.1 of Protopterus annectens. NCBI lineage: Eukaryota > Metazoa > Chordata > Ceratodontiformes > Protopteridae > Protopterus > Protopterus annectens. Next base: position 1,300,421,385 of record NC_056743.1, on the reverse strand, counting down.
GATCCCTCTCAGCTGTACAAAGGAAGGGGGGAAAGGGTGGGATGTAATGCATAATGAAACTGGACAACACAGATACCAAGTTATGGAAAGTACAGAACTTCTAATCTGATGTTGTCCATTTCATTATACATCACAAATGGGTCACAGTCCTCAGCTACATAAACCCTGGGAGGACCTCAAGGAAGGATATGTCTGAGCACCACAGAACCGAAGGATGCTCTATTCCTGCAAATTATGTCCAACGTGTAATGAGATACAAATGTATGAGCTGTGGACCAAGTAGCTGCGGCACAGATTTCATCAACTGGAGTTCTAGCAGAAAAAGCTGAAGAGGTCAACAGTGATCTGGAGGAGTGGGCTCTAACTGGATGGGGAAGTTGCTTGCCTTGCTGAGAACAAACTGTAGAAATCACTCCGTAATCCATTTGGCTAATGTAACCTTAGAGACAGCCTGGCTCAACCTGTTTGGCATAAAGGCAATGAACAACTGCTCTGTTTTTCTGTGAGGTTTAGTTCTATGTAGTGAGAAACGTTACTGTATATGAACATCCAAGGAATGTAACATGCATTCAGCTTTATTGGAATAATTATAAAAAATACGGGCAAATGGATGGTCTGTTTAATGTTCATCCCCGTCACAATCTTTGGTATGAAAGAAAGATTAATTCTAAAAGAGAGACTATCCTTGAAGGAGGTTATATATGGTGGTTAAGAAGATAGAGCTTGTAATTCTGTACTCTTTTAGTTGATGTAATAGCCACAAGAAAGGCTGTTCTCCATGACAAATACTTTAACTCACAAGAACTAGCAGGTTCAAAGGGTTTTTGGGTGAGACCTTGGAGTACCAATGTAAGATCCCAAGGAAGACAAGGATCTTTGATTGGATGCCTAAGATGAAAAACTCCTTTTAGACAGGCCCAACATAGTTTGGAAGAGGAAAACCCAATTTCTGATAGCCACAAGTTGCACCTTTATGGTAGAAAAACTAGCTCCATCGTGGAACAATGAGCTTAGGAATGTAAGGATGTCTGAGACTGAAGCTGAAAAGGGATCAAAATTCCTATGCGAGGCCCAGATGGAAAACCTCTTCCATTTGCTACAATATATTTTCTTAGTGAAGGTTTTTTGAGAGGCAAGGATAATTTCATGAACAGGGGAAAGTAGCCTGGACTTTAGCAAAACCACTGGAAGTGGAGAAACCAAGTGGTTAGTTTGAGGGATCGGACATTGGGAATCTGTCATTCCGATGGATGGGAAATCAGATCCTGTCTGGGATCCAGTATCCATGGAGGATATTTGCTGCGAGACTGCAGAAAGGGGAACCATACTTGACAAGGCCTGTGAGGGGCAATGAGGATTAGATTGGTCTTCAACCTGCTGGCTTTCTGTAGAACTTTGGATATCAGGGGAATTGGAGGATAAGCATAAAGGAGACCCGGGAGCCAGTTGTGGACTAGAGTGTCCCTGGGTGACTCCCTCACAGGGGGGATCAGAGTGAAGTACTTGCTGCACTTGTTGTTTAGGGCAGAGGCAAATAGGTTACAGAAAGGTTGGCCCCAATGGCTGAAAATTTCCTTCGTTATGAACTGGTTCAGGGACCACTCATGAGGACTTAATATCAAACTGTCCCCCTGAACACTGGACTCTCCCGGGATGTGCATTGCAATGAGAAAGTGATTTAAAGTGATCGCCCATTCCCAAACCCTCAAAAACTCTCTGCAGAGAGGGTAAGAGAGGGTTCCCCCCTGCTTGTTGATGTATCACACCATCAACATATTGTCTGTCAAGATTGCAATTGTTCCCAGAAGGCGGCAGTCCTGAAAGACATGCAATGTAAGAACCACCCTCATCTCCAGGACGTTTATGTGCAATTTGGTCTCTTTAGGGACCACATGCCTTGTACCATCTTTCCTTGAAAATTCCCCCTCACCCTAACAGGGAGGAGTCCATGGTCTCTGTGGCCAAATGAGTGGGAGAACAAAGGGTCTGCTGAGATGAAGGTCATCTGTAATCACCCACCATTGCAGGGTGGCGCTTGCAAATCAGAGTAAGCCTGGCCAGGGTTGATAACGGGTGACATTGAATAGAAGACTGTACTGCCAGAGTCCACTGGAGAACTAGCATGAAGGGCTAAGGGCAGTAGAATAATGGCGGCAACCTGGAACCAAAGGCCATGAGGACTAGGTGAGGTGGATGAGATAGGGTGTCTACTAAGCAATGAACCTGCTCCCTCAGGGATCTTATTCTCTATAGAGATAGGGCTGCAACTTGAGTGACTGTGTTCAATTGTGTCTCAATGAATCTGATGCCCAGGACTGCGGTCATCTTGGATTTTGCCATATTTACTGTGATTCGCAGGTGAAGAACAGGCGCAGCATCACCTGAATTGCCTGGAGTAGCTCATGCCTTGTGGGTGCCATTAGGAGCCAATAATCCCAGTAGGGAAACACCTGGAATCCTTGTAGACGGAGGTGCGCTGCAACTACTGCCATGCATTTGATGAACACCTGGCAGGCAGTGGTGAGGCCAAAGGAACTGCTAATGATTGGCTCCCAACCGAAAGAGTAGATATCTCCTGGACTGCCTGTCTATTTTGATATGATAGTATGCATGCTGGTAATCTACAGAGCACATCCAGTCATCCTTTCTCAGGAGTGGCAGAATGGACTGTACTATAACCATGCAGAACTTTGTTTTCTTAACAAATAGATTCAGACTGCTGAGATCCAGGATGGGTCAAAGGTCCCTGGTCTTCTCTGGCACCAAAAAGAAGTGAAAGTAAGATCTGCATCCTATTTGTTTGGCTGCGACCCACTGGATGAATATTTTGTCTAGAAGTTTTTGTACTTCTAGAAGGGCACTCTCCCTCTGACTGTGTGGCATGTTGGGGAGATGCTCCTTGGTGCAGTGAGGAGGAGGAAGGGAATACAGTAACCTCTGGAAATTATGTTTAATACCCAAGCATCGTTTATGTCTGTCCAGGCTTCTGGGTGTTAGGACAGTCTGCCCCCGACTGCCTCCATAGCAGGACAGTTGGGCAATGCTTCAGGACAGCTGCAAGGGCCTGTTAGAGAAGGGTTCCCTGAAGCCCTGGTTCTGTGGACCACCTCTCCCTCTGGGGCAGTGTCTACCATTGAATCCTCTCCCTCTGCCTCTAGAAGAGGATTTGTCTTGTGAATCAGGAAAGGGCCCTTGGGATTTACGGAACCACATCTTCTTCCTGCTCCATTGGTTCCTGGAAAAGATCAATTGGGGGTAAGAAAACTTGATCCCCATGGCAGATAAAGTCTTGCCTTCCTGTTCACTGGGGGTAAGAGTCTTCTTAACTGATGAACAAGGAGGAACCATCAAAGGGGGTTAATGAATGATACCTTGAAGGGATGCACAAACCAACACAGTCTCATCCAGGCACATCTCCTAAGGGCTATGCCTGAACCTGCAGGTTCAAAGAGGTTTCCTCTGCCATGTGGGAGATTAGCCTCTTTGAGGAACTAACAATAAAATCCATAGATTTCAGCTGTGCGGAAACCTTTCTGAAGTTGTCCTTCAACAGCAACTGCATCAGACAGGTGGAGATTTCCTTCACCAAGTCTCTCTGGAGGCATGTGAAGTGTGCCAGGTAATTCAATGCTCTCAGTGAAAAAGTGGCTGAGACATATACCTGCATCCCATGTCTGTCCAAGGCCTGAGACTCTCTGTTGGGGGGGGGGTGAACAGTAGAGCTCTGTTCAGCGAGCTATTTTTTTGGTGACTGCTAACACCACAATGGCATAAACTGGGACACCTTTACTCCAGAAAAGGATGATCTTGAGAAGGACTAAGGTACTTCTGTCCTCTTTGGGAATGGTTCCATGGTGTCAGCCTCCTTCCAAGCCCGGCTGGAGATGAGGTCAATAAGGTGGTCTGCCGGTGGGGTCACCCAGGAAGTAGACGGTCCTGTCCCAAATGCCTCCAGGAACGCCGACTCCTCCGAAGAAAGGGGTTGGGAAGACCAGTCACCCTTTTCTAAGATATCTCTAAAGGAAATATTGTCGGGTGAAGATCGGGGGGACTCTTCCCATTCATCGAAGTCAAAGACTCCAAGGGGGAGTCTATGTACTTCCTCTTGCACCGATGCTTCCGGGGGAACCTCCTCCATGGGATACTCAGGGGAGGACTCGGAAGACAGGGGAACCCCTTGCTGAGGGTAGGCTGCAGGCTCTCCGGGAGAGACTGACCATGGATCGGACAGATGGGGGCAAAGCTTTGATCCACATAGGATTGGGTAGAGCCTGGTGGAGGAGGGATCATGTCAAGAAGTGATGAGAAAGCCCCCTCTGCCACTTGGAATACTGAAGATGTCAGAAGAACTTGCCACTCCACCCCAGAAGCCGAAGCCCCTAAGGGAGAAAGAGATAAGGCCACCCCAGATCCGACATCACCAGAAGGCACTGGATATGAGCTGTTGAAGGCTGAGGTCCCTAGTAGAAGGGATGGTTCCAAAAAGGTCAGAGCTGACACCAACCCTGAGGACCCTGTGCCAACCCCTCAGATCCAGGACCAGCTCTACTCTAACAGAATCAGAGCCAAGCCAGTCTGGGACACTGTCAGAGCTGGGAAAAAAGATATCCCATGATCTGATGCTGGTCCACTTGGGAACACTAGGCCCTGCAGCTCTGAAGCTGAGGATTGGATCGGAGGAGGAGGTTGTAGTATCACGGTCAGAGTTCTCATGGGTCCAGCATGGGTCAGAGAAGGCAAAATCCCCAGCTGGAACTGGGCTTTGAGGAAACTCCTCATCATCCAATCCATATCAGAGTGGGAGAGCCAAGAGGATCAAGATGACAGGGAAGAATGAGTTGAGAGGACCAGAGACATGCTTGGCTGGGCAGTCTGAACCAGGAAGGGGTACTTGCTCTGGTGCGGAGTATGACTCTGAGATCTACAATCCTGGTGTGTGTGACCCAATGTCTGCTCCAGAGATGAGGCGCTGTGGATTCTTATGATCTCTTCTGACAGCTCAGAGTGGCTGCTCAGACCTGAGGTTAGGGTATCTGGCAGAGCAGGAGGTTTGGCTGGGGCTGAATCCCCCTGGATCCGAGGGGCTTCTCAGATCTGGAGTGAAGGAAGGGCAGAATGTATCTGATGTCAATGGAACCAAAAGCTTCCTGCACTTTTCAGAAGTTAAAGCCAATGTCCCCGGGGAAGCAGAGGGGGCATGCTTCTTTTGAACAGGAGTCTGAACTCCAGAGGAGGGAAGAAAGCCTCTTAAAATAAGCTTGTTCTTTCCTATTGACGAAGGCCTGGGGACTGAAGGCCAAGCAGATGTCGCATGACATCTCCAAGTGTCCTGGACCCAAGCAATAAAAGCACCTCTTGTGGGCATCCGAGTGGGGAATCTTATGCCCACAACAGGCACATCTCTTAAAGCCACAGGATTTTTCTGGCTTGTCCGCCATGCTGTAGAAAAAACACTTATACAAACGCTACTTGCACTCACTCACCACCAACTACTCACTAAACTTACAACTAAAATTATAACTAAAAAAAGCTTTTTTTTTTTTTTTTTGAAAGAGAAAGAAGGGGAAACGAGAGAAATGGAAAAGTGGGAAAATTCCTAATGCCAGTGAAAACTACAGGAAAAACTGTCTAATGGGGAGGGAGGTTATATCTAAAAGTAAGGTAAGTATCAAAGGGAAGAAACAGTTCTAACTTTCAGGAAAGTTTACCAGAAGATATAAGAAAAAAAAGAAGTTATGTTCTTACCATAATGTTCCATCTGTGTTGTTCATCTTTATTCATTCATTACTGATGGGTGTCAGTTCAGTCCTTAGAACCAAGTTTGCCTTGTAACTAGCTCTTGCCAGCCAAAAAACTCTCAAGCTAAGCTTTTACCCACAGTGACCTTCTTCCTGTTACCTCGGATCGAGTTTGCCCGTAATAAGTAATGCAGAGGCTTTTTCTGAGCAAAAACCCTAAAGCAGCAGTAGGACCCAATCTGATCCTCCAGGAGCCTCTGGAGGGAGAAGGTGGGTGGGACGTAATGAATGAATGAAGATGAACAACACAGATGGACTGTTATGGTAAGAACATAACTTCTTTATCTGATGTTGTTAATCTTCATTAATTCCTTACTGATGGGACAGAGTCCCTAGCTACTTTATGTCCTGGGAGGTCCTCATGGAAGAATGTTCCTGAGTACCATTGAACCAAAGGATGCTCTTCTGTTGGAGACCAGATCCAATTTGTAATGAGTAATAAAGGTATGAGAGGTAGACCAGGTTACAGCTGCACAGATATCATCCATTGAAGTCCTTGAATTAAAAGCCACAGAAGTTGCCACTGATCTGGTTGAGTGTAGAGGAATTTTATTATGTTGGTAAATGAAGGATATACAGTTTCTCAACCATTTCGTTAAGTTCACTTTAGAAACAGGGTCACCAAATTTTGGGCCTGAGAAGGACACAAACAACTGGTCCAATTTACGTACTGGTTTTGTTCTGTGTAGATAAAAACAGAACTGTCTACGTACATCCAGCAGGTAGGCAAATCTTCTGGTTAACTGTCAATTCTGAAATAACTTTTGGAAGGAAGGAGGGGTTAGTCCGGAATGATGCTCTGTCCCTATGAAAGATCATATAAGGATGTTTGATGCATAAGACCTGAAGCTCGGATATGCATCTTGCTGAAGTGATAGCTACTAAAAAATGTGACTTCCAGGATAAAAACTTCACATCACAAGAGTTTGCAGGCTCGAAAGGTGGTTGTGTCATGGATTGCAGCGCTAGTGTTAAACTCCAAGGGTGAACTGGTTCTTTGAAGGGTGGTCTGATGTGCGTGACCCCTTTTAAAAAGGTTTTACAGAGGCGATGGGAGATTAAGCACGAGTCCTGGAAACCATCACAGATTTGAGATTGCAGCCAGATGGACTCGAATTGTGGAGGCTGCTGCTCCTGACTGTAGAAAACCTGAGAGATGATTCAAAGCCACACTAACAGGAGCTGAGCAAGGATCCAGTTTTCTTTGTTGGAACCAAATAAGGAATCTCTTCCATTTGCTGAGATAGATTTTTCTGGTGGATGGTTTATGTGAAGCCAGAAGAACATTACATACAGGGAAGGTAAGGTTACTCTGCTTGGCTATTACCAGAAGTGGAAAAACCAAGCGGTCAGCTTGAGACTGGGAAGGTTGGGGTGTGTCAACCCTTGCAGATGTGAAATCAGTTCAGGAGTTGAATCCAGAATCCAGGGCTGGCGTAGTAGGTGAGGCCAAAGAAAGGGAAACCAAATTTGTCATGGCCAGTAAGGGGCAATGAGGATTACTTCGCTTCTCAGATGAAGAGCCTTCTTTAGAAAAAGGAGAATCAGGGGGAAGGGAGGGAAGGCATACAGAAGTCCTATGGGCCAATCGTGTATCAGAGCGTCCCTTGGGGATTCCCCCTGTGGGGGGATTAGGGCAAAGTAGCTGCTGCATTTGTAGTTTGCTGGGGATGCGAAAAGATCGCAGCAGGGCTGGCCCCAGTGGCTGAAAATCTTCACTGCCATGACTGGATTGAGGGACCACTCATGCGGCAGTAGGATACATCTGTTCAGCTTGTCTGCAATCATGTTGGAAATCCCTGGAATACGTGTTGCTATCAGAAAGCAGTCAGAAGTTATCGCCCATTGCCAAATTCTCATGGCCTCTCGACATAATGGACAGGACTTGGTTCCTCCTTGTTTGTTGATGGACAAGACTACTGACATGTTGTTGGACTGTATGGCAATTGTCCCTGACGGAAGGGTAGATTGAAATGGTTGCAATGCTAGAAGAACTGCTCTCAGTTCTAGGACACTGATATGCAGGTTGGCGTCTATGTCTGACCAAGTGCCTTGGATCATCTTCCATTGGAAACGCCCCCCATACCCTATCAGGGAAGTGTCCACGGTCACTGTGGTCCTGGGTTTAGGTGGGAAAAGGAGCGACTCCATAACTCCTTGTCTGGCTTCATCCACCACATTAAATCTTGTTTACATCATTGAGTTATACGTATTTGAAAGGACATAGGATGGTGCAAGGAATACCACTGTGCCAGCAAGAGCCGCTGGAGAAGTTGCATGTGTAGTCTTGCTAAGGGCACTATTGTAATCAACGCTGCCATTGAGCCCAGGAGTTGAAGAATTCCCCAAGCTGAGACCTGGTTTTGACAAAGTATCATCCGGATTTGGGATCTTATCCTGTGTAATCTGTGATCCGGAAGAGAGACTAGGCAAGCATGCATACTGAAAATTGCTCCTATAAATTACAAGGTTTGAGAGGGAGTCAAGTTGCACTTTCCCCAGTTTATCGAGATTCCTAGGAATTCTGCCAGTGTGAGAGTGTAATTTAGAGCTATCTCCAGTAGATGCTTGGTGGGAGCGGTGGGGAGCCAATCGTCTAAATATGGAAATACCTGGAATCCTTGAAGTCTCAAGTGAGCTGTTACCACTGCCATGCACTTGGTGAACACTCTGGGGGTTGTAGAAAGTCCGAAGGGCAACGCGTGGAATTGGAAATGACTGGCTCCTAGTCAGAAGCGAAGGAATCTTCTGAAGTATTTGTCCATTCTTATGTGATAATACGCATCATGAAGATCTATTGAGCACATCCAATTGTCTTTCTCAAAAAACTGAAAGATAGACTGAATCGTGGCCATCCAGAATTTTTCCTGTTTGACAAATTTGTTCAGGATGCTGAGATCCAAAATTGGTCTCCAGTCCCCTGTCATTTTTGGCACTAAAAAGAATCTTGAGCAGAATCCAGATCCTATCTGGTCTGGTGGGACTGTTTGGATGATTCTTTTTTGAATCAGCTTTTGTATTTCTTGAGCTGCTGTTTTCCTTTGACTGGGTGGAATGTCGGGAATTCGTCTTGATGACTTTGGGTAAAGGTTGAATGGTATGTGGTAACCTCTGGTTATGATCCTCTGCACCCAAGAATCTATAGTAATTTTTTGCCAGGCAGGAAGATGCTGGGAGAAATGTCCTTCGACTGTTTCCAGAGGAAAGCAATTGGGCCCACTCTTCAGGACCGCTGTTAGGGCTATCCAGAGAAGGAATCTCTGGACTCGTGGCTGCATGGACCTCCCTCTGCCTCTGTAGGGGTGCCTTCCGGATGAGTTACCCTCTCTGCCCCAGGGAGTAAACTCGCCACGTGTGTCATGGAAAGGACCCTAAGATTTCTTGTGCCACATCTTTCCACTCCTCTGATTCCTAGAGTAGGGACTTTGAGGGGTGGAAAAACATACACCCACAGCAGACAGGGTCTTGCCATCCTTCCCACACCTGGCCAATGTGTCTTTTACTTTTGGGCCAAAAAGAGAAGAAACTTCCACTGGAGCATTAAGAAAGAAGACTTAAAAGGGTCTGCAAAGTCACAAAGGTGCATCCAGGCATGATGTTTCATGACAACACCTGAACCCACCGCTCTAACCTCTCCTTCAGTAGCGTGAGAAATTAAACGCATGGAGAAGTTGGATATAGATTCCAGGATCGCAGGCTGTGAGGCAACATTGTCATGTACCTCATCAGAAACTGCTCCTGCTAAGGTTTCGAAGAGCTCAGAGACTAGGTCTCCCTGAAGCCTAGTGAAGTGTGCCAGATAGTTCAAAGACCTGACAGCAAAGGTCGATGACGCAAAGACTCACTTCCCTAACCTGTCCAACACCTGAAACTCCCTGTTTGGAGAGTGTACAGTCTGGGTTTCCTTGGCAAGCTCCTTCCTAGTGGCTGCTGCCACTACCATAGTGTCTACAGGAAGACCCTTGGACCAGTGTAGGTGTTGCTCGGGAGGGGATAAAATCTTGTCTGGCCTTCGTGGGATTGGTTCAATAGTATCAGGACTCTTCCATGCATGCTGCACGATGAGTTGTACCAGCTCATCTGCAGGCAGAGTCACCCAAGAAGTAGAGGGTCGAGCATGAGAAGCCTGCAAGAATACAGACTCCTTGGAGGAGGGGTTGGTGGACTTCCAGTCACCCCGCTGTTTCAGGATTTCCAGGATGTCTCCAAAGGAGACATCATCAGGGAGTGACTATGGGGACCCCTTCCCTTCATTGTAGTCCATATCTTCATTGAGTGACTCCTCAGGGGAGTCCACGTGCTTCCTCTTCCATGTCCTCTTACATGGTACCTCTTCAGCAGAGGCTTCTGAAGAGGACTCCGAAGAGGAGGCACCTTGCAGTAGGTTATCTTGAGGCTTTTGTGCTAGAGGCAGTGGCTTGTGTCAGTTGCATCGCAGAGGGAGGATATAATTGGTACTCTGATGCTGATGGTTTGCCTGCAGAGGCAAGGGCCCTCTCCATCACCTGGAAAGCTGTTCTGCCCAAAGAGGGATGGGAGCCTGGAACCGAGAAGGACAACCTTGGAAGCAGGGTCACACCCCACTCCAACGGGCCTGCTCCCAAGGACGGAGCCCCAACAGGACTAGGTACTGTCAGGACTCCCAGAACCGTAGAAGGTGCCATGGAAAAAACTGGAACTTTACTAGGTGTCACGGTACCCACAGCCCAGTCACAATCCTGAGAGTGGCTCAGTTCCAATTGAATCAAAGACCAAATTGTCTGCTTCAGAACCAGTGATGTCCACCAGCGGAACCGAAGCAATGGGTACCGAAAAAGGCATCGGTGCCAGGGACTTTGATGCCTGCACGGAGGTCAAAGGAGGAGAATATGCTGTTCTCCATGGAGACAGACTCCCAACTCCAAAAGGGAGAGGAGTTTTAGAAGGTGTTGTAATCCCCCTTGCCATCAGCAGCTGATCCACAAGATGCACCACATCCAGTTCCGAGAGGCTCCTGGTTGATCGTGTCAATATCCTCGACAGGGAGTCAGGTCATTCTAAAAAGGGGCTAAACTGCTGCCTGAAGAAAGGATCCACCATGGGTGAGTATCAGGTCTGGGCGGAATGGTCTATCGGCAACGAGGTCTTGTGGGTGGAGACATGTGTGGAAGGGATGTCCGGTACTGAAACACATGAAGCAGATACTGGAGGTAGGCTTGGTGCCGGGGTCAGAATTATCGAGGATGGCACCGAGGCAGATATCACTAATTTGGGCAAGGTCATTGCAGAAGACATACTCAGTGCCATGACTGGCACCGAAGACACCATTTTTGAAGACGGCACCATGGTCAGTATCAAAGGCAGTGAAGGTGAAGAAGGAACCAAATATAGTCTCTTTTTATGTTCTTTACTAGGAGTGGGTGAGCCTTACAACCCAGAAATAGCCTCTGAGAAGGGCGTCTTAAGGAGACCCTTCAAAAGCAATTTATTTTTTCTCTCATTAAGGGTTCGAGAGCTAAACCCTTTACAAATGGAACAAGGAGGCTGAAAAGACAAATTAAGAACACCCGGACAATACACACATGAAACGTGGGTGTCTGAATTTGGCATTTTGCGGCCACATTGGTCGCATTGTTTAAAATCAGAAGTTCCTTTTTTTTCTGACATGGCGGACAATGAAAATGATTAACTACTGCAATAAGAAGTATAACGATAGTTAGAGGTAAGTTTTTTTTTTTTTGGAAGAAAGAGAGAAAAGGGAATGCCAACAATGGTATTAAAAAATACCTCCAGGGTAAGGTAAAGAGAAAGGGCCTCTACCAACAATAGTACTTAAAGATTACATAAAATCTAAAGAAACAGTAAGACAACAACAATAGCAACAGCTGTATAGTGGGTAAAGTTAACAATAAACTAAAGAAATACGTTAAAGGCTTGAAATATAAGAAAACTGAAAATTTTAAAGTACTTAGCTGACAGCTGGCTTGACACGGCTTTACAGCTATGTGGCAAATGAGATCTGAGGTAACAGGGAGAAGGGCACTGTGGGTAAAAGCTTAGCTCAAGAGTTTTTTTGGCTGACATGAGCTTGTTATAAGACCGACAGGGTTCAGAGGATGGAACTGACACCCATCAGTAAGGAATAAATGAAGATTAACAATATCAGATTGTCACTTAGCTGAAGAGAGGCTTGCCATTGAGTCTGTCCAGAATGGCAGCAAATGAGATCCAAGGATTTGAATGGAGTGAGGCATCATGGCAGGGGGAGGAGTTTGAGGCTCGGATCGTATGTCTGGAGGAAATGGCTGAGTTGGATCCAAGGACGAATCCGAAGACCCATTCGTGATGCATAATGAAAAGAACATCAGATCTCAAACAGATCTGTTCACCCCCTTTCAAAACAGACACAGCTTCTTCACACTCTGGATATGCTCTCCAACTGACATCAATTGCTACAGACAGCCTGAAAGATTCTATTTTGATGCCTTTTAGGCATTTGTTCTATAAGGACATGCAGTAGATATTGAAGGAGGCAAGAAAACCTGCAACTAGAAAATCTTATATTTACCAGTGAAAAAGGTTTTCTAGGTGGTGCCTAATCAACATCAGAGGGTGGTGTCTACCCCTCTGGTTTTCAAATATCTGTATGAGCTACTCAGTGATAACATGCATCTATCAACTTACAGCTCGTGGTCATCTCAGTATGGATCCCCTTCTTTTGTCTCCTTTTGTGGTCAGACAGTTGATGGAAGCAGTGCTGCACTTGAAACCTCTTTGAAAGCAAATTCCACTTCCTCCATGGGATCTCAACTTTGTTCTGAAAAAATTGATCTAATCTCCTTTTGAACCTGACTTTTAGTCTGATTTGAGGTTCATCACTTGGAAAACTGTTTTGCTTATTGCTCTGACATCTGCAAGGCAACTGTGAGCTCTCATGGTGGGACAACTTTATCTGATTTTTCACAAAGACAGGGTTGTTCTACTCACTAATCCTTCTTTCATGCCAAAAGCTGTTTCTGAATTTACCCTGAATCAAGTTATCAGTCTGCCGGGTTTCTTTCCAGAATCTAAAAACGAGGGAGAGAAGATTCTGCATACTTTGGATATGCATAGACAGCTCAGGTACTACTGATAGAATTAAGCCCTTCAGGAAAGCTGAACAGCTGTTCATTTCCTGCTCTGGGGCTAAGAAGGGTAAACCTGTCTCAAAACAAATGATTGCTCGTTGGTTGTCCTCTGCTACTCCTACCATGGTAAATCTATTCCAAAAACACATTCCTGCACAGCCTTATCCTTAGTAGCATATTGCAAACTTCACTGGTAACACCCTCCCACCATCCCTTTATTTTGTATATAGCTTGATGGTATTTTACTGTGTGTTGTTGGTTGGCTTTGGTTATTTGTGTTGGTGTTTTATGGTTGCAAACTGGTTGGTTTCAGGCAATTCTTATAGGTTCATAGGTTAAGTACTGGATTAGCTACCCTTGCAGGCCAATTTAGGCTGAACCAATTTCCCTTTTAGTGCTACAGTAAACTCTCAGTTAATTGGCACCCATGGGGATTGGTAGATGCCAGATAACTGTAGTTTCTGGTTGTTTGAGAGTTACTATTAAAAACAGGCCTGACTAATAGTGTACCCTATACTATTTGCTTGGTTTGACTTGTTCTCAGGTTTGGGAGATTGGGAATTTATTTCTATTTTCCTTTTTAAAACTCTAAAAACTCTAAAATGTAAGGTATGTTTCTGCTGAGGGAAAACAGAAAGTGCAACACATGAAAATTATACTGTATTTTTCAATATCTTTTTTGCCGGTTGCTTGAGAGTGCCAGTTGCTTAAAATACAGTTAACTGAGAGTTTACAGTATTCCACTTGGTTATTACCCATAATGAGAATAACTGGGATCATACCATAGACAGCTCATTTAGGAGCTGCCTCTATCCAATAGCAGTACAGTGGGCAATTACATTTTCTGTTTCCCATCCATATATCCAAGTTGCACTGAGTTGCAGGCATGAACCTAGTTTCATATGGATGGGGAGTCTGTTCTAGAGGAGCAGTATCCACAGCAATATGTACCTGTCCATCGAAACCATTCTGTTGATGTTGCAGAAGAGGTTTAGATCCTTAGACTGAGAATTTCTCATGACATTTGACTTTTGATGTGCAGTTAATCCATCAGTATTGGGTCAGAGGAAGCCTTGCATGCCAAGGTCACTGATTAGCATTCTGTAGGATACATATTTTACAGTCACATGGCTTTGAGTCAGCCCAAGTAGCCATGTAGAACATGTTGTTTAAGCCTTGTATCTTTTCAGTAAGGTATCTGTGTGGTTGTTCCAGTTGTGTCTGGACAGATACATGCCAAAGGGAACATTATACTCACTTACTGGCCTAACAAGGGTTGAGTAAAGGGGAGGTGATGACATCCTTACATCATCAAGACATTTGTTTATAGGCTGTGGAATATAGAAAAACTTTCTTACAACAATGGACAAATGTTGGTCTAAACTTATGCCACTGTCCACATAAGTTCCCAAATCCCAAACAAATGGGTCAACTTTTAGGGGCATATTCTCATTGTAGTTCCCTGGCGTAGTTGACTTTCCAAAGGATACAATAATGCATTTTTGGCATATAGTTTCAATCCATGACTTCGGCACCAGTTATTTATTTGGGACATACCTTCTTGGAGGATGGCTAAGTCATTTGGGGATTCAAAGACAGCTCCTAGCTTGCAGTCATCTGCAAACTAAGTCAGCTAGAGCCCTTTGGTACTGGCCTTTACTTCAGAAAAGTAGATGCCAAACAGGACAGGTCCCAGCACAGAACCCTCGGGGAGTCCATTCGAGCCTGGTTTCTTTGTGGAGGTAACTTCCCTACTTTAATTTCCTGCATCCTATCTGTGAGCCAGCTTTTGATACAGCAGGTGAGACAGGGGTTTATTCCCAGTTTATTTAGCAGTTTTACCATGCCTGAGTATAGAACTGTGTCAAAAGCTTTGGCCAGGTCAAGGTATGTGGTGTGTACTCTGTTTTCCCTTCATCCATTGCTTTGGTGCCATTTTCAAAAATAAGTCAACCAGGTTAAGTAAGCATGACCTACCCTTGATGAATCCAAACTGAGACGTGTCTAGTTTGGAGGTTCGCTATGTCCTGACTGATTAATTCCATGGTAAGTCTTTCCATTTCTTTGCATATGAGGCTACTCAGACTTATGGGTCTGTAACTGCCTGGCTCTGTGGAAGGTCCTTCCTTATGAAACCTATTTGGACGCTGAGACTGACAGTGCTGTTAAGGTTGTAGCTAACTGTGCTTCATGCTACTTAAGATGCATCCAGGGATATTGTCAAGACCCACTGATGCAGCATTTTTAGCTTATGATAGCACTTTTAGGACTTGGTCTTATATGACAGCTGAAGGGAGAGCCAGTTTCAAGTACATCTTGACCGACAGATGGAGGGGGCAGAGGGGTAAACTTAGAGCTAAATTTATTGGTCAGCCTCAGCATAGGTAACATCATTTACAATCATACGAGAAACACTTGTCTACACTATTCAGCAGCTTCAGCATCAGCTGTAAATCTAATATGACAACTAGGGTAAGACATTTATTATTTGCCAACCAAGGGAATTCTAAGAGTATGAGGACCAGTACACAACTCGTACACAGTGAATACTGTGTTCCAGTCTTTCATCTCCAGATAGCAATAACCTTCTGATATAGTAACAGTTCCTGTAGCATCCTAGTTAATTCAAGTGCATTTATTCCCAGTGGTATGGACATGTTAATGACAGTTGCTCTCCTCCCCACTAGGAAACCTTTGACAACTATACACCTTCACTCCTCATAAGCCCTATATTCTGTACTCTCAAATGACGCACACATTCCAACCACTACAGCAACCCTGCCACTATTTCTACTTGTAGGACGGGAAGAAAAATATCCCTCAACAAACATATATCTCACCAGTTTATAACGCACTATTTCAATTAAGAGTGTTTCCTGCAGAAGAAGAAAGCTGTGCTTGCATTTCTTTACATAGTGAATTTGGACCTCCTGTAACAGAAAACAAATCTCAAAAAAGTACATTTTTGTGTTTGCACTTAAGTCACATATATATCTGTGCCATTTTAAACTGCTTATCTGTATTTTTTTTTTTACTGCCTTTTTGCATTTATTCCCTTTACTCAGTTAATTTGTTTGGCCATGTGCAAAGGACATCTTGAATACAGAAGCAGTTAATGTAAGTGAGAAAGTAATTGAAAACCTTAGGTAGACTTTGGCTTCAGGTTACATTTGTTTTCCATTGTTTCTTTTGTCTTCTTGTTTACTATTTACTGGGCACAGCTACACGGAGCAGGGAGCTGCAAAACTATAGTCTGATAGTGGGCAGTGAGAGAAAGTACATTTTTTCTCCTACATACTATTGAAAGTGCATCTCCTTCAAACTCCTGTTAATCACCCACTTTTGTCCTGTGTAAACACCAGTCACTTACTTTAACAAGCTTCCCCTTAGATGCACTTGTCTGTTTAGGCAAGGTACTATATGTGCTTGAGTGCCCATAGCTGTGCTGAATGTATCACCAGCTTTTCTCCCTAAATATTCCCTCAGTCCCTCTTTTATTTCCATCACAAACTCTCATCACACAGCAGCCCAGATAATCATGAAGAGAAAGTAGACTAAACCCCCTTCTACTGCCAGTCTTATAGCACTCGGTTTCCTAAGACACTGTAAGACCTGCCTCATACTCACTAAAAATTAACTCCTACTCAAACCAAGGGACTTTTTATCTGTGAGAAATGCAACTACTTAATTAAACAGGAAGTATTACTCTCCCAGTCAGTTGCTTGCATTATGCATAGTGCTGTTTTACCCCCACCCATACCTATGCAACATCCTCAGCCAGCTGACAAAAATATAAAGAATTTCTACCCAAGCCTTCTATTACTCCTAGGTCTACGTATCCATCAAAGCCCTCAAATCTATCTCCTGTATGCAGCCCCTAATCAGCAGATCTTAGCCAACATATAGACAGTCTGACACTACATAAAATGCAACTAGAAAAAGGGGTTACTCAACTGACATCCAGTAGCCCTTAAGTCAGCAAGGCCAAGCTGAGGCAGTACATATGGCAACATTCTGGTTTTAAGTGATTCCATAGTCAGACAAACAGATGATCCACACACCAGGCTCAGCAAAGACAATGTGATGGTTAACTGCCTGTCAGATGGCAGGATCTACAATGTCACTAGGGTCCTCAAGTTTCTTCACCACAGATAAACTTATTGCCAGATCATTGCACACATGGGAATGAACAACTTGAGACATTCCTTCTTGAAACATATGAAGAGGTACCTAATGGAATATACATCTAAAATGGGTGTGAAATTAGTACCGAGCAGTATATCAGTCCTAGGACCCCTCTTGTTTGGCATATACTTCTCAGAGGTACAGGCAAGCACAGGAAGACTATGGCTGACCAAGTTCGAAGATGACTGCAAACTAGGGGCCATAACTGACTCTCCGGCTGACACAGACATCCTCCAAAAGGGTCTCACTGAGATGGATACCTGGCGTCATAATCATGGCCTCAAGCTAAATGCCAAAAAGTGCATAGTCATCCCCTTTGGAAAAAACAAAGTACCCACAAACTACCACATAGGTGGTAGTCCCCTAAATACGGAAAAGGTAATAAGGGATCTGGGGACTCAAGTAGACCGTAATCTCTCCTTTGATAATCACATTGCCAAAGTGGTTAGAAAATCTTTCTATGTGGCCCTCCTAATCGCAAAAGGGTTTGCATCCAGATCAGAAGAGGTCATTGTGCCCCTCTACTCATCTCTCATCAGACCCATCGTAGAGTATAACACCCCATTTGGGATGTACCTTACAAGACACCTGCAACAGCTGGAATGACCACAGAAGTACCTCACCAAGAGGATCACTGGCCTCAAACAGATGCCCTATGCAGCTCGACTGAAGAAACTCCTCCTGTACTCAGTTGCATACTGCCTACTCAAAGGTGATCGCTGCCTGACATACAAGGCCATGTCCAACACAGAACTGATGGACATGCTCCACCTAAAGAAAACCTTATCCCCTCGAGCCACACGCTCTAGGGATCTAAACCTCACCACAACAATAAATAGGATGTGCTGGAGGGATAGATTCCTGTCCCAGAGACTTCCCATGCTTTAGAACAAGATTCAAATCTACATTAGGCAGAGCTCCTCGCTAACTCTTCAAGAGAATTCCTGACGAGTGGATGGGAAACAGAAAGTTTACCCCGGGGATCACTTCAGTGGCTCTGCTGGACAGAGGCACAAGGAACAGCCAACACATTCTGGCTAGGCTTATAAATGCCTTCAGGCAGATAGCCTAGTACCTACCTATGAACCTATATTACCTTTTCCAAGAATGCTGCCACAATACAAACAAAATAATTGATTTTAATTATTGGTTTAGCTATTAGTGTTATTTTCTTAGAGGATCCTATTTATATCAGCCTGGGAGGAGATGGACGACCCTGGCTGTTTTACTAGGGATGGCCTGCACCTCTTGCCTTATACATTCCGTACATTGGCCAGGAATTTTTCTTTCCCCATAGTGCCTTTATTTAGGCAAGGTTAACTTCCTAAAGTTATCTACATCAAATTAAAATCAAAACTTGATAAAGTTAGCACGGTTCAATGCTAGAAGCCTAAACAAGAAGCTGCACTCCTTACAAGCATTCCTAACTCTTGAAAATATTGACACCTGTACAGTTATTGAAATAAAGTTTCAGAACAATGATAGATCCATCACAGTGCAGGGTTTTAATGCCTACCCTCCTTCAGACCTAGTACTGAAAATGACATTATTACTAGAGGAGGTGTGTATCCAAAGAAGCTAAGTCAGTTCCAGACTCAGGACAGGATGATGTCTTTGAACTGCTCCATATCCTTTTCATTGTAAATTCAACCACTTTCCACATTATAGTTACTACTGTACACCTTCAGACACCTGCATGTAATGCTGTGAGGAATCTAACATTCAAGGAAAGATACAGGGCATGAACAAGGGAGAACTCATGAGTTGTCATACTGATATTCTGTTCTTCTTAAATTCACAGATTTGCTATCTGTCAACATATGAAACAGCAAACAGCATCTTTTATATGCAACTAAGACCCTAGGAGGAAGAATGTCTTGCCAGTGCACCTACCTCCCATAAGGCTTATCTAAACAAACTGACATACCTCCCTGTCAAACCCAACATTATTCTCTTGGGTGACTTTAGTCTTTCCACTAACTTGGTTTGGACATCATTTAAATCAACTCCTTACACCAACTAGTTCAGGTCCCATTGAGGGGATAAAAAGTACTGAACATGGTTCTCACCAATATAGACCCCATTACCCTATGCAGAATGCGTAGTTACCACATCACAGGTTAAATCTTAGCACCATGCAGTAACACTATAAGGGTAAAACCTGTTTTACCACAAAACCTTTCTGTCTTTAGAAACTATTCTAGACTAGCCTACTCCAGCTAATGACCTGCTGAACTTCAAACAACGTCCTCACTTTGATGATCCCACCTTGCATACTCCAACAGCTGTGGATAAGTTCAATACCTGCCTTCAAGTATGCATTCAGGAATCAGTCCCCATAAGACATAAATACAATATCAAACTAATAAATAAATCCCTATGATGGAAACCCAATATAAACACACACACGATATTAGGAAGAAACTCATGTTTATTATATTAAAGAATACTGTCATTAAAAGCAGCTAATAAATTACCAAAAATGGACTCCTTTATCTAAGGTAAGATTCAAAATATGGAATTTAACATCCTCTGGGAACTCTGTAACCTGACCCAATCATGCCTTCACACTTCAGATCCTGTGGCAGCTGTTTGAGGCACAGCATCTACTGCATCACAGCAGCACTTGACTGAATGCTTTTTGACCTGCAATGCAGAAGAAACCAGATTTAACAAGGAAGTGTTAGAATCAGAAACAAGCAGGTTAGAAATAATTTACTGCATGTCTGAAAAAATAGAAATGATGTTCTTGGTCATATGGGTTGGTAGCTGACTGCTCTTGAAGGCAATGGCAGAAGAAGCAAATCCCTTCTCTCCATATGTGTTAAATGCCCTGCTGTCCTATTCATTGGGGACAGGATTGGAAAAGACTAAGGGCTTGGAGATGCCATCATGAAAATCATAGCAGCCAATGGATTTCAGAAAAGATATTTATGAGACTTTGGTACTTCATCAGTCTACGAGGATCTTAGGTCCTGGAGGTTGAGAATCTGAAGCAGCACAAACTGAATTAAAAGCATCCTCCAAACCCCCAAAACTGGAGGAACTGCTGGGAATTTAGGGGAGTCCAAATTCATGAGGTCATAATATCTTTCTCAGAAATCTCTCTATCACCTAATATAAATAAGTCTTCCATTTCTGAAATACTGTCAGAAAATGAAATCTTTTCAATAGCAGAGTCAGAAAAAATATTCTTTTCTGACTCTGACTCAAACTACTGGAAAAGATGGTCAGATGTAAAATCTAGCTCTGACTCAGAAAGCAGTTTCTCTTCATAGGAAGAGGGACACCTTTTTCTTTTCGACTAAGAGAAAACTGGGGTAGAGTACTAAAGAGACTGGAAAGCCTTAAAAAGACACTGGGCAAAACTGTATCATTTTTCTTAAGACCCTTTCTAACTGGCTGGAGTTGAAGGAGGGGAAAGACGTCTTAATGAAGTGGAACATCCAAACATCCATAAGAAAGCCTAATACCTCTACTCTTACCATGCCCTGTTGTTTCCAATCTGGCCATTCAGTAAAAAGAAAACAGAGTTCTGAATACTCAGCAGATGCCTGATGTCTGGTCTGACTAGGCATGCCAGACTCGTAACCCTTACTGACTTCTCAGGGAGCATAACTAGAGGGGCTGGGATGATTGGACTGACAATCCGAGGGCTCTGAGACTATCACAGCAGATATGCAAATTCCACACAGGGATAAAGAGGTACATGGAAGCATCTACCCTCTTTAGCGATTTTCCTCCTTGAGGGGGACATCTGAGGAATAGGAGTCTGTAGTCAGGGGCACTCATGGCAGTGTGTTTACTCATCAGTCCTCTAAAAAAGGTTATTCGGCCTTTATGAATAGTTAAAGTTTAAAATATCGTTAAAAAATAAATGAAAAGTCAAATAATGTGTCCTCACTGCAAGCTGCATATTTTGATTCACACTGTTCTTTCTGTTAGACATGAAGAATCCAATGACCAAACTGTATAACAGAAGGGCAACAGTGAATGCACCCAGCTCCATAATGTACAGAGACAAAGTCCTGGCAATGACCCAAATTACCTGACAAAGTCCTGGCAATGACAAAGTCCTGGCAATGACCCAAATTACCTGAGTTAAATTAGTATGTTTCTCTAAAGAAGCCAGGTGGGGGGGGGGGGGTGTGAGAATTAGTGACTTATGTCAGCCCACTTACTGTTGGAGGGAAAAAGATGGCAATCCAGTGTGCTGCAATGCCAGACCTGACTGAGAACAAGAGAATAACATGTAGCAGACTGACTGGGGACACATCCTTGATGTCTGCAATTATGCATTCACAGTAGTCTTCTGGAGGGGGGGCAGGTTTCTGAGGATGGCATGTACAAAAACACTGGCATCTCGACACTAAAAGGGCAGATGTGCAGGGCCCTCACACATTCAAGCACATGCACAAGTGAAGACTTGTGCCATATCAAAAACCGTGGTGGTTGCTTGAATGACTGTTACTCATAGCTGTCTGTCACCCACAAGCAAGGGGAAATGAATGAGCCTAATTGTCTACAAGGAAGGTAGGACTGATTGCAGGCAGCAGGGGATGAACCTAAGATAAATAATTAAATAAAAAAATAGACTCATATGCCTCACCAGTTCTAGTTACCAAGCAACTGCTTAATAGACAATTGTGGTGTACTCTCTGAAATATGTAAATGTTCTTTACAGGACAAGACCTATAGTAACTGGACCATCATAAAGACAAGTCACCATGCAAATATACCGACATACTACCTGAAGAAAAGTGTCATGGGACAGGGGGGAGATGGCAAAGAATATAGAGGATTGGTAAGAAACTAGAAAAAAAAAATTAATAATGCCCTGGGTAGTCTCATGCACTCTCAGAGTATCTCATTTGACAATCCTGCACTTCTTCAAAGTACTCTGGTGAAAAGTACCACCAGTAAGCAGTAAACACAAATCCAGTTAAATGATCTAATTTTGCATCTGCCTGCTTATTTTAGTTTTTACTAAATAATGTCAACAATGATAATTTATTCAACAAAACATATGTATTATGATACAAGTAACTTTTATTTATCTCAGATTACTGATAAAGGAATATAATTAAGGTCTAAAGAAGTAATAACTCACTTAGCACTGATCAGGATAATTACTGATCACAGCGTCCCTTTGGGAAGTAACTTGCTAAACGCATCAAACAACTGGAAAGATTCAAATATTCCTAACCAAAAAGATCATGGGTCTAAAGTCTCTGAGCTACCAAGAGAGGTTAGAAGCTCTACTCTTTTATTCAATGTCTTACAGACTTTTGAGGTGAGATTGCCATCTTGCTTACTGCCTCATTAGAGGCCCAACTGCCCTGGACCTCCTGTTTCTCTGTAAGTCCAATATCTGTACCAATATTATAACCAGGAACCAAATCTTCACCAACAGATAAATAAAACTTGGTGGAGTATCAGGTTTATAAACCAGTACCTCCCAAACCTCTGGAATAAACTTTCCCTGCATGTTAAGAAGTGTGACTCACTATCTTCCTGCCTTCAGCTAGATGACTGGATCGGTATCCAAAAATTTACTTTGGGACTGACTGATATAAAGTACACCTGCAGAAAGGAGGTGTGGACTGAGCGACAGTACTGACAAGGCATGAATGGTCATAAAATAAAGTGGCCTTAGAATGTCTATGAATCTATGATATGCGAGACAGAGGAAAGAAAAGATGAGGCATAGGTATGAAAGAGGCAACTATTTAGTGTGTGGCTTCAGCATGCAAGCAGACAAAAATAACTGCAAATCTTCATTGTCTGGCAAATTTGTATGCACACTACCTAGTCAAGTCTAGCTGTACTTATTGAAAAACCATGTGCAAGTACATAGTCATATGTGGCTTTACTTAATGAAACCAGAAAATATTCTCACAGTTCTCAAAGTAAAACCGATGAAAGTCCATTCCCTCAACAAGGTTGCCCAAAGCTTCAGGTTCAAATGAGGTTAGAGCAGGATCGCATATTTTTCTAGAAAAGAAAAACAGAAACAAGAAACGTGAAAATACAATAAATACAATAATGTCCCACTTTTTATGTTGAGAACGAATAAATAAATACATAAATACATTAATTAGTTAATTAATATAATTTCTCAGTTGCAGGATACTGTGACCCAAAACCTGATTGTTTGCTTGTGAACAGCAAGCATTTTTTACAAGTAAAGCAAGGATATATGAGGAACCATATGCACCGAACCCACAAAGCAGTGTATTTTAGTCCAGTAAGACCTGTGAATAGGATGAGTTCTCATCATATCTGAAGATCTCCGAGATGGCCCTTCCCATGCACTACCTGTTGGCCGTACTACTCTGCATTTTTACACAACATTTACAATGTTTTTAGTCCTCACACACAGAGTTATGCCTCTTTCAGCATGTACTGACAACCCAATGACTGGGTTATAAAACATATAGTCCTTGATGGATCTCTAGTTCTTCTCTTTGTCCATACCAGGAAACACCTGCAAAGAAAAAAACATTAGCAGGAGTTTCTCAAGATTATAAATCTCCTAGCACTGACTTACATAAGCAGACAGCAATGAACACACATCTGCACTATGAAGCTGTTTGATCTCCTTTTGGAAAGAACAAAACAATACTCAATGCAGAAGGTTCCTTTACAGATGAACTCATGATGAGTACTTTTCTGTTATATATATCGAGAGGTCTTTTGCAATGGATAACTGTTGGGATTTTCTCTTCTCATTACCTGCTCAGACACATTCTCTCCTGTCAGTGCAGGTAATAATGTTATGTGCCAGACAAGAACAGAGAGCTTAATCCCTGTGTTACTCAGACTGACCTTCATCTACTGAGCAAGCACATCTTATACGACAGAAAATTAAAAATGACATACAGAAATTCACAATTATGTGCGTGTACAACACACACTGAACTTCACCTGCAGCTGAAAGATGAAAAGATCATCAAACAGTGGGCAAAAAGAGATGAGTAAAGAAATGCTCACAGAAAAGGGCCCCCTTCAGAGTTCAACTGATATGGTAATTGCATAGCTGTCACAGCTGATTCTCCAGGCCATCTGGAGCATTTAACCTTTGGGAAAAATCCCAGACAGTGAGAGTTAAACCTTCAGAAAAGCCAAAACCAGAAAATGGACAAAATGTCACAGCAAAGAAGGATGACTCCTGGAATCATGGAACAAGCAGTAATGTTTGGTGAAGGGTGTCAAACAATGACCAAATGACCAAGGCGACAATGTCTGTAATGGAGACATTCTTGAGGCAAAAAAGAAACAGCCAGACCTCTGGTGGAATGGCTTTGACAGAAGCATTTCCCAAGTGGTGGTTCACTGTCTGATGGCAAAACACAATGTAGTTCATGATCCCTTTGGAAAGGGCTTGCTTGGCAACTACAATCCCCTCTTTCTTTGCAGAAAAGAAGACAGTTGTTATGGATCCTCTACAAGTAAAATAAATTATGCTGGTGTACATACTGGGTGTGGGGTCTATGGTTAATTGTCAAAAGGACTATTGAAATCCAATTGAATGTTCATCCATCGCTGAAGCACTTCATCAATTTTGTGAGACAGGGAAAGTAACTACGTGGCCAACACTTCCCTGTCTCACAAACGGTACTATTTCAAACACACCCATGTGGTGGGCTTGCCCCCCTCTAACTATATATACCAACTCCAATGGGGAAAAGTGGGACAGGGTAGTATTGGCCAACTAGTTACTTTCCCCGTCTCAGAGATTTGATGAAGTGCTCGTTCAATGGATGGATGTTTGACAATTGGATTTCGATGATACTCCATTTGATTGTTAGTCCATGCAATGATTGACCATAGACCCCCAGGGTGTGAAAGACTCTCTATCTCCACCCAATGATAACAGCCCAATGCTTCAAGATACTACAAACACAGATAATTGCTTACTAATAGAAGCATCTTATTTAAGAAACAAATTTCACAGTGACTGAACCTTCAGGTTCAAAAAAGAGGACAAAATGTTGATCATGAAGATAAGGTGTACATAAGGAGAAAAGTTCTTCAAAAGTTGGTGAATATGCAGAAACATTATTATTTAACCAGCAAGTGTTGGGCAATAGATCTGCCTGCCACTAGGCGAAGATGTCAGAATCATGAGTCTTGACTGTAGAAAGCACAGTTGTGACTTAGTAGACTTACCATAATAGTAGATCTTCAAGAATAGATCACTGCAGGAGTAAATGATGCTAGCTGACTTACTTTTCACCTTATTTTCCTTATCCTAACTAGAAGTTTCATGAGCACACCCTTTGTCTCCATGAAGACTACAGCTGCTGGTCTTGCACCGGCATTCCAAAGAACCATGACTGGATGTGAGACACTCATATAGACAGCAGGATGCTGGGAGCTCTCTTCAGTTCTTTAAGCTCCTTATGGTCTATGCATGGACTAAGGGATTTAATAACCATTTTTTAAATGAAACATGATTATACTTGTAACCAGAAATTCAACAATATGACAGTTTAGTGAAACAGTACAATAAAACTATACACCCTCTTTCTAAGAGGCTTGAAGGAGGGTAAAGTTGACTGCTACAGTGATCTTTTCTTGAAGATATACTTTTATGGCATGAATGCTTACCCGCAACTTCATAAAGATTTCACAGCAGGTAGAGATACACCCTATGAGAGAAAAGGTATGTAGGAAAGATTTTACAAGTATAAACATTAAAGAAAAGACAAACCAGATTATGTATAATGATATCCTTGGAGCACAGATCTTGAGGCATAAACAAAAAGTAATGGATTCTCTACCTTTGCATGTATAAATTTTCCATTTGTGTGGCTTAACTGAAGGTATCCTGCAATCTTGCAAAGTAAAGAAATAAAAACTGCATCTTCTAGGCTAATAAATATAGGGAGTTGAAGAACGGGATGTAATCACAAAGCTATAGTTTGCCAGTAAAGCACAAAAGAGATAATAAGCCTGACATATTTTTCACCTTACTCATTAACAGAGAAATGCCATGGGTATCTGGTCCCAGAGATAAATTGGATTAACTATATTATATTTTACTTGACCAAAGTGAACAAGAGGTAAAGAGTGAATGTCTCCATTAAAGTCTGACTACACAGTATGAAAATAAACGTTTATGGCTTCAATTCTTTTATGCAAAATAAGAAAGGATATGAATATGAATGCTGTGGTAAGTAACTGAATAATCCCCTTCTGGGATAGCATAGATCCAAGGAATATGAAAGAAGGAAGTCATGTATTTACCATAACCCTGGAGCTTTGTTATCCCTAGTTTATCTACTTTAACTGATACGTTATCTACCTGTGTGGTGGATCTGAACTGGTAGCAACGTCTGCTCACTCCAGAGCTCAAGCTCCTCCCTTTCCCTAAAATGTACATGGGACCCTCACAGCCTTCAGATTGAGCTTGCCCCCAGATGCAAGGAATACTGGTGAAGGGAAGAATGACTGGACAATAGGTTTCAGGATTAGGTCTAACAGATCTGTACAGAAAGCCAGGAAATGTCAGTTTGGAGGGGGAGGGCAGGCAGGATGTTGAAGTGGACAGACCAGGCATAACAAAGCTCTGACATTATGGTAAATACATAACTTTTATATCTTATGTGATCTCAGAATGACAGAATTCATAACTACTACATATTCCTGGGTGGCATCATAACGGGATACCTTTGATTTACAGGATGCTCTAGAGACTTTGCCATCCCATCCCAGTGTGTAATGCTTGCCAAAGGTATGTATTGTTGACCACTTTGCTACAGCAGATTTATCATCAATGGAGGCCTTTTTGAAAAAGGCCATGGAAGTTACAATGGACCTTGTACAATGCACCTTAGGTTTTGACAGTAAACCTTTGCTGTTGATGGAATAAATATGTGTAAGGTAATCTGACAGTCATCTGGACAGAGTAGCTTGTGAGACCTTGTAATCCAACCTGGAATAAGAGACAGTTAACTGTCCTTCTTGAAATCTTTAATATGATGTAGGCAAAGATGTAGTTGTCTATGAAAATCCAAGGAGTGAAGCAAATACCTTCTGTGATCGAAATGGTTGGGGGACAAACAATGGAACGTGAATGTTCTGATTTAGGGTTGATTCATAAGTGACTTTAGACATAAAGGAGAAGTTAGTTCTGAGGAAAACTAAATAGGAGTGATTTACAGAAAAGAGCATGTAATTCACAGATACTCCTGGCCGACATGAGAGCTACCAGAAACAAGGTCGTTCTGGAAAGGCATTTTATGTCATGGCTGAATCAAGAGAGTTGGTGACAGTTAACACGATACCCCGACCCCATGTAGAAAAAAATGGGAAAAAGGGGGCTGATGATGATGATTTTATGTCACAGGAAAAAGAAGGCATGAAAGGACCTGAGTTAAGGCTGCCAGTGCAAAGTTCAAATCACATGGTTAACAGGAATAATTAATGGGGGTTCCAAAGAGAAAGGTCTCTTTTAGGAAAGCTTTACAGATTTTTTGGGGTGGTTAGGGAGTTTTGGTGAAAGTTGGAAAGGGTTGCCAACTGGGCTTTAAGGGTGGAGAAACTACAGCCAGAATCAAACAAGGTAGCCAAGCAAAATAAGACAAAAAGAAGTGGAGCTGAAAAGGGGTCCAGACCTTCTTGGATTGCCCAAAGAGAAAATCTTTTGTATTTACTCTGTATATCTTTTGAGTTGTATCCTTCAAAGATGACAAGAAGATCTGAACAACAATGGGGGGAAAGGAAGAATCCTTGGCCATCACCGGAATTGGAGAAACCATTAGGTTAGTTTCAAGAATGATGTGTCCAAGTGAGGCACGCCAAAAGGGTGAGATAGACCCATAACAGGATCGAGCAGCCAGGGCTGTTTCTTGAAATGAGGCCAAAGCATGGGGAAGCAAGTTTATGTGGGCCAAAAAGGAAGCTATTAGGATAACTGACACCTTGCACACAGAAGCTTTCTATATGAACTTCATTATGAAAGACAGTGGAGAGAAGGCATAAAGTAGTCCAAAAGGAAATTGATGAGACAAAGCATCCCTGGGTATCTATCTATGTGGAGGGATTAAAGCAAAGCAGCTGCTGTACTTGGTATTCACTGGAGATACAAACAGATCACAGCAAGCTGCCCCAGCAGAAAAAAAAATTGCAGTACTGATGAATTGAGGGACCACTCCTAAGGCATCAGGATACATTGGCTCAGCTTCTCCAGTAGAAGGCTGTTCCTTCCTAGAATGTGCATTGTCAGAAAGCTGTGAAGAAATTGCTCACTGCCACACTCTTGTGGCCTCTCACAAGTATAATACAGCACCCCCTTGCTTGTTTGCTTGCTGATTTACCACAACATCAAAGTGCTACACAGACAGAGATCACACCCTGGGGAAGGAAGTCCTTTAGAGCTTGCAATACTAGAAGGACCACCTCCATCTCAAGGATAATGATGTGAAGAAGGGTCTCTTGTTAAGTCCATGTTCCTTGGTTAGTTTTCTTCTTGAAATGCCACCTCGCATCAGAGAAGAAACATCCATAATGAGAAATGAAGTTGAAAGGGATAGAACAAGGGTCTTCCCCTCTTATAAAGGGTGAATGGTTCCACCAATCTAAACAGAGTTTCCAGACTGTCAAACGATGGACAAATTTGTTGAAAGGGTGAAGAAACTGAGACTACAGTATGATCAAGGTCCACTGTAACACCCTTAAGTAAAATCTTACACATGGGATTAGATTGATATAGACAACCATCATACCTATGACATGAAGAACCAGCAATGTAGTAATACAGATCTTTTGTTGGAACAAACAAATGGATGACAGACTTGAGAGAGGAGTGTCTGTTATCTGTATGTTTTATAATTGTTTAATCTCATGTCCAAATGGCATCCTATAAACTCAAGAGTTTGAAAGGGCTCCGGCTGCAATATTGCATTACACCAAGATTTCCAAAAATGCCTTTGGACAAATGAGGTAAAAAATCTCTTGCTGAAATAAGACTTTTTTGTTGTAATGACAAGGAGCCAGTTTTCTAGGTATTAGAAAATGCAGACCCCTACCAGCTTGAAATGGGAAGTTACTACTGACATGCACTTGGTGAACACCCAGGGGATTGTGATGAGAATGAATGACAATGTTAGGGACTGGTAATGACAGATTCCAAACAGGAAACAGACACACCTTCTAAATAACTTTGCAATTTTGATATGGAGGTAAGCAACCTGAAGGTCTATACAGAAAATCCAGTGCATGCAGCCTAACCAACTGGAACATTGTCTTTTTTATATAATTGTTTAAGCCACTTAAGTCTAAAATAGCCCTGAACTCCTTTGACTTTTTGGAGG
This sequence comes from Protopterus annectens, assembly GCF_019279795.1. Classification (NCBI taxonomy): domain Eukaryota; kingdom Metazoa; phylum Chordata; order Ceratodontiformes; family Protopteridae; genus Protopterus; species Protopterus annectens. Next base: position 1,300,391,976 of record NC_056743.1, on the reverse strand, counting down.
CTAAAAAGATTCTGGAAAAAAAAAAACAGATCCTCTGTGGTCTGGTGGGACCTTTTTGATAGCTCTTTTTTGAATGAGCTGGAAAATTTCCTGTGCTGCTGCTGTCTTTTATCTGGAAGGCACATCTACAAGAGGCTTGGATGACTGACTGTGAGTTACTATGAAAGGATCTGAGGATCTGGATATTATGCTCTTCACCCAGTTCTTTTGAGTGGTGGGCCAACCATGAGTCTAGGTGGAGAGACAGTTGATTTCTGACTGCCTCAAGTGGAGAACTCAGGCAAGGCTTCAGAGGCATTGGGACAGTTTCCTGGAGAAAGGACTCAAGTCTGCAGACAACCTCTGTGATGGTTGCCACTGTTTGAAAAGAAGTCAAAGGGAACATACTGAGACTTTTTAAAAGACAGTGCTTTGGCACCCCTTCTGTTCCTACAGGAGGACCTCTCAGGGGTTACAAAGCACACTCCCATGGCAGATAATGCATTTCCTTTCTGTTTTCTTTTCAGGAGCTTTTCTTTGATGTTACCTTTAAAAAGCAAGGACCCTCATAATGGATGTTAACAAATTATGCCTTTGAGATGTCCACAAAATCTCACAGATGCAGACAGGCATGCAGATGCAGAGCAATGCCTGTGCCCACTGCCATGACTGCTCCATCTGCAGTATTACCTAGCTGTCTCATGGAGATGATGGGAGATTGAGTCCCTGGTGGTTGTCATGCTGTCTGTCTTTGGGATTTTGGGGTGGGAGGTCTTTGCAAAGAGTCTAGAGACTGCTCAGCTAGGTCTCTTTGGCATCTTATCATATGGGTGACAAAATTAAGCACTCAGACTGCAAAGGTTTCCATGGTATAAGCATGCTTCCCCAAATGGTCTATCATCCTTGACTCCTTGTTGGGAGGAAGTTCTCTTGGTGGCAGCTGCCACAGTGATCAAGTCTATAAGAGGGCCTTTACTCCAATGAGGTTTGTCTTGTGGGGCATGCAGTCTGCAACACTATGTTCCCACCATGCCCTCCACATTACTAGGTTGATCATAATATGGTCAATGGAAAAGACCACCATGGAAGTAGAGGGGCCAGTTCTGAATGCCTGAAATGGTGGGCCATGTGCCCCTTTGTTGCATCAACTCCAAAATATCATCAAATCTGGGACCTTCAGGAGGGAACTTTGGGAACCTTCCCCTTTATTGAGGTTAATGTCAAGGATGATAGATTCATAGAGAAAACTCTGTTCCCCCTTAGAATCTTCTGAAGCTCCTTAAGAGTTCTCGGTTCCTTGCTAAAGGAGGGTTTGAGGCATTCAACACTTCTCTTGTCCTTAGGTCACAGATAAGGACTAAGAAAGACTAGTGTCAACAGATGGCAATACAACTGAGGGTGCATCCCTTGTTGAGGGATGGGTGATGATCCTCTTGAAGAAATAGAAGGCCAGCACTGAGTCTTGTGTCCCTGAGCAGATTTCTATTGGAACCAACTGTAACCTAGTAGAGGAGGAAGTACATGGTTATGACAGGAGAGCCCCTGATGCTGAATGACTGGATATCTCTGGCACCAAGGTCAGAGCTGATATCACAAACATCGAAGTCTGCAACACAGAACATGAGTTGGTGCTGAAGACACAGCCAAGGGTCCAGCATTGAGAGCTTGCTACCTTGAGCTACACAACACTGATGGAACAGTTGTCAAAGTTTGTCAGCTGCAATGTTGGAACCAACAGATCATATCCATTTGGTGCAGAAGGATGCACCTGAGTAATTGTAAGCTCTGATGCCACTGACACCAAGATATGTGGCAAATAATGTGCATCAGTAATATGAGTTCTTGGATCAGCCCAATTTGCCCTGGAAATAAAAGGGGAAAGGATGATACTCAAGTCTACATGGGCCTTAACAAAGGCCCTCATTATTTGATCCCAGTCTATATCAGAAATGCTCCCAACAAACCTGGTAGACCTGAAACAAGAACAGAGGGAGGACAGGAGCCAAGAAACTCTGTGAGCTCCCAGCTGCTGCAGACTTCCTGCTGAAGGGATGTTAGGAATGATGATGGGCTCATTGTGGGAGGTGCCATAGCCAGGCTTGGTGACAAGAACTGAAACAACGGGATTGAAACTGAGGCCATTTGTGGGGAAGGAAGTCTTGGAACTTTAGAAGAAGGTGCTGAGGGGACTCCTCCAGTTTTCTTTTTCTTTTCTTTCTCTCTCAATGCTCTCTTTGGTATGTTCCTTTCCAAACACCTGCAGCAATTGAAGAGACCACAAAGGTTCCTTACAAAGAAAATTCAGGGTCTTCAAGATCTGTCTTATACGGACAGAATCATTGTCACTTTACTCTGTGTCACACAGACTGCTCAGAAGTGACCTGTGCCTTGCATATAGAGCAATCTCTGACCCAGCTTTGATGGAAATGCTGCACATTTGCAAGTCAAATGGCACACGAGTCACTTGCTCAAAGGACTTTAACCTGGTATGTGACTTCAACAGAGACAGATTTGTCTCACAGAGGTTGCCCACCTTTGGAACAACCTTCCTATTCAAGTTAACAAAGCCCCTCATTGGCCCTATTTAAGCACAATTTGGACGATTGGATGGGTAACTGGAAATTCATCCCAGGGATTCCACCTGGGTCCCTCTTGGACAGGGTCAATAGGTGCTGATTTTAGTGTCTGCTTGAACCAGATACCCTTGGGAACACAGAGTGAAGTTGGCTAGGCTTGTAATGCCCCTGGAGCCATTATTTATTTGTCTTTTGTTAACTGGATTAGTCCAACTGGGCTGGTGGCCCATTTTCAGTGGAGACCTGAGGAGAAAAGCTCCACACAAACAAAAAATAACACTAACAAAGTTACATTACAAGTAATATGAATAAGAATGCATAACTACATACATTCAAGCCATAATGGAAATTAAAGGATAAAATTCAGCAAAAAGAGAAGCTGACAAATACTTGAGGTTTACTAGCCCAGTAACCTCCTATGATCCTATAATCTTTTTCTCTTTCTTTGTCATTTCTTTAGTCATCTTTCTTTCCTAAAGACTCTGAAAGCAAGAGAACTTTCAAGGCTAACTTGTTTTCCATTCTAAGAGGGAGTGAGGCCCAAAAGCCTTACATATGCCACAACAGCCCTGAGAGTGTTCCAGTCCCAGGCACAAAATGCACAAGTCAGGAGTCTCCTGGATGGAATTGTATGCCCACAATTGACACTTTTTTTAAAACACGAAGCTTTACCGTTTTTTTTTTTACGCAGTAACAAAGGAATAACTAGTAACAGTAAGTCACAGACAATAACACCACTTGAGTAAATATAAATGTGTGTGTGTGTATGTGTTTACTTCACATGCACTAGTAAAGCAATAAAACTACAAATGCATGAAATGGGAGCCAACAGGGAAGACTAGGCTGCTTCCTAATCAAGTGAGGGAGGGAGGTAGAAAAATAGCATGATGTTAAGTTGTCTATCTCGCCTTCATTCTTGCTGGATGGGTTCGGAGCCGACCTCGGCTCCGACTCGGCCACTCTAAAAGCTCGAGAGTTGGTTCCACCGGCTCGAGGCTCCCCTTATATCCCACAATGCTAGGCGTGAGTTACCTCAGATCTCGTTTGCCGCTACAGCGATCGAGGTGTTGGTTTTCTACCGGCTTGTTGGTAAGTGTATTTCTGTAAAATTAGAATACTTAAACCCCTATATTTTTAAGTTTAACTACTTTTCCCTTAGTTTAGTGGATTTCTACCCCTGTTTTTCGGAAAATCCCGTTTTTTTCCCACAAGAACTTTAAAGTTCTCTCTCGGGCCTTCTGGCCTTTCCCCATTCCCTAGTGGTGTGTGTGTGTTGTTGTTAATTAAAACTTTAGTTAATTGTTTTATTTTTGAGTTTTAAAATAAGATTAGTGTAATCAGTGTGTCTGACTGAGTGTGTGTGATTACACTTTCTTGTCTAGGATGTCTAAAGACACAAAGGTCTCAGGCTTCAAGAAGTGTGATGCGTGCTGTCAGAAAATGTCTCTGACAGACGGTCACACTTCTTGTGTCTACTGCCTGGGGCCTTTGCACCTGCAGGACTCCTGTGCTGTATGCCACGGCTTCAGCCCCAGGGTCCTGCAGGAAAGAAAGAACAAGTTGATCCTAAGGGGTCTACTTAAGCCTGAGGATTCCCTTTCTGTCTCTGGGAAGCCCTCCAAGGCTTCTAGGTCCTCGGCTCCAGCTACTGAGCCGAGACCTAAAATTACAAAACCTATGTCTGCATCGGCTCCGGCTGGAGCCGATGAGTCTAACTTCTGTGGTTCCCTCGGCTCCGGCTGGAGCCGAGGTAGTAGAAATTCCCTTGTCGGCTCCGACCAGACCTTCGGAGCCGACATCTAGGAAGAGATCTAGGTCACCATCCCTTGGCTCCGTTCATTCGGCTCCAGCATCTCCTCTGCTATCTGGACGGAGCCATAAATCTCACTCCTCTAGGTCATCGAGGCTGTCGGATCATGACCTTCAGAGGGTAGTGAGTCGACTTCTTAAGTCCGAGGCACTGGCCCAAATGCTTCAGAGCCCGACTCATCAGTCGATGCCTGCCCCTGTCCATCAATATGTTCCTCCTCCGACTCCGTTGAGCTCGGAGCCGGGGCGTTTTGGAACCGAGACTGTGGTAGCGTCGGAGCCGATACAGATGTCTTCGGCTCCGTCGTCGGCTCCGATTTCTTCTTTCGAAGAATCTCGGTGCCGAACTTCCCTCGTCGGCTCCGAGGGTGAGTGGCATCGGACCCTTGTCCGACCCGCTCTTCCTCTCGGAGCTTGGCGCTGGTGAGTTCGGCTCCGACATCGACCTCAGAGCCATCACTGTCGGTGCCGAGGGAGGTTCTCAGCTTCTCGGAGCGGGGACCTCTGGCTTTGCCTGACAGGGGTGCGTTCGAGGTCATGCGGAGTGTGTTAGAGCCTGGCTCTACTCCACAGTCGGCTCCGTCCGCCCCTCCCTCTACGGTGCCTCAGGTCAAGTCGACTCACTCCCTCATCCCGGACCGCAGAGAGCCAGCTTCTCAGGAACCCCCTGTGGGGATTTCATCCTCTTCTGAGGCCTCTCCTGATTTGGCAGAAGAGCCCCCTCGGAAGAGGAAGTGTAAGAGGAAACACATTGACTCACCTGAGTCCATCACATCTGACACAGATTTAGATGATTCCGAGGGTTCCCCCCGTTCCCCTTCTGAAGATGTCTCTTTTGCAGACATTCTCGAAATCCTCAAACAGAGGGGAAATTGGCCAGCCCTCAACCCTTCGGAGGATGAATCTGTGTACCTTGAGGCGTTTGGCTCTCGTCCTTCCACCTCCTGGGTGTCTCCCCCCTTTGACCCCCTCATGCAGGTGGTAGCTAAAAAGGCATGGACGGCTCCTGATTCAGTGGACCCCACTCCCAGGAGACCCTCAAAATTTATAACGGCACCAGCAGACAAACAGTTCTTGACAAAAGGAGTCTCTGTGGATGCTATGGTGGTAGCTGCTGCCACTAAGAAGGAACTAGCTGATCCTTCAGTATCTGTCCATCCACCTAACAAGGAATCTAGGTCCATGGACAGGATGCGGAAGCGGATGTTCTCGTCAGCGACATTTGCTATCGTTAAGCTGAACTACCTGTGCCATTTTACTCGTCTTCAAAGGGACTTGATTAAAGAAGCGAGTGACATGTTGAAGGACCCTACAGCTGCGGGTTTTCAAGATAAGATGAACACTCAGCTGGCTACCCTTAACTCCATAGCCAACTCCTCCATGCCTCCTTTCTTATGTGGCTGATGGAGCGAGTAGAACGCAGGGACGGGTGTGGCCTTACGTAGGCATGCCTGGATGCGGCTATGCAATTTTCGGACCCCTTCAAGGCGTCTTTCACTAATTCCCAGTTTGATGGATCATCTCTCTTTGGTCCTCAAGTGAAAGAAACCTTGACTAGGTGCGAGACTGATGGCAAGACTCTTTCTGCCGTCGAGTCCGTTTTCTACTCCTTCTAGGCCTTACCCCAAAGGCCAGAAAAGTGGGAAAATGTGGTTCCGTAAACAATCTCAAGGGACTTCGCCTGGCACAAAGTCGTTTCCCGCCAGAGGCAGAGGCAGGAATAACAATGGTAGGCATTAGCCCTCGAGGCAGGGGGGCTCCGCAGAACCAGGGCAATCGAGAAGCCTTCTCTGATAAGCCCTTTCAGCATCCCTGAGGTGTTGCCCGACTGCCCACCTTCGGAGGCAGTCGGGGGAAGATTGTCACTGTACCCAGAAGTCTGGCTATCCCTGACTCAAGACAAATGGGTACAGTCCGTCATTTCTGAAGGCTATTCTATCCCCTTTCTTCGCATTCCGAACCAATCAAAAAAATCCCTTCCAGATGTTCCACCCGCTCAAAGGGATCTAGCGGTTTTGGAAATTTCAAAGCTGCTTGCAAAAAGAGCAATTCAACCAGTTCCAGCAGACCAGCAAGGATCCGGAATCTACTCAAGGTTCTTTTTAGTTCCAAAGAAAACAGGGGACTGGAGACCAATTTTGGATCTCAGTATCTTGAACAGATCAGTCAAGAAAACAAGATTTCGGATGGTCACGCTGCAGTCCATCCTTCCCCTATTGGGAAAAGGAAACTGGATGTGCTCTATAGACCTTCAGGATGCGTACTATCTCATAAAATGAACAGGCGCTCAGAAGATTCCATCGCTCCAGGCTTGGAATCAGTGATTTTCAATTCAGGGCCCTGCCCGTTGGTCTCACCACTGCCCCCGGTGTTTACCAAATGCATGGCAGTGGTAGCTTCTCACCTGAGACGACAAGGATTCCAGGTGTTTCCATATTTGGACGACTGGCTCCTCACAGCTCCCACCAAGCATCTCCTTCTGATGGCCAGGGATTACACCTTTCGCATTTGTCAAAAGTTAGGCATTTCAATAAATTGCGAAAAGTCTGTTTTGTCGCCTTGTCGTACTATTACCTTCATAGGCAAATCTAGACACAGTAGACATGTCTCTTGAGACTAACAGATCAGAGAATAACAGACATACACAAACTGGTCTCACTCCTTTTCAACAACAACAGAATCAAAGCCAGGTTAGTGCTGAAAGTGTTGGGAATTATGGCGGCCATACCTCTGCTTCCATTAGCCAGATTCCACATGCGAATCCTTCAATGGATGCTCTTTACACAATGGTCATACCAGCAACTTCCAATGTCCCACACCATTATGATCACGCAGGCGTGCAGAAATCATCTCATGTGGTGGAGGTCTTCCCCTCAGCTCTTGTTGGGAAGACCCTTTGTTCCACCCTCCAGTTGCTACTCTGACAGCGGAGGCCACGCTGATCGGGTGGGGGGGGGCATTAGCAGGGCAGGACGGTCCAGGGCACATGGCAACCAACGAATGCCACTTGCACATAAATGTTCTGGAGATGAGAGCAGTGCTTTTAGCGTTGCAAGCCTTTCAAGACTCTCTTCCCTTGGGAGCGATTGCAATCCAGACAGACAATATGTCTGTAGTGTGGTACATCAACAAACAAGGCGGAACCAGGTCCTACCCCTGTGTCGAGAAGCACTCAGATTGTGGCAATGGGCGATTTCTTCTCAGCGGTTTCTGATAGCAACGCACATCCCGGAAGTCCAATCAAATCGCGGACAAGTTGAGCAGAGCTATCCTCATGCCTCACGAGTGGTCTCTGAAAGACTCTGTTGTGAGAGAAATTTTCCTCAAGTGGGGTCAGCCTTGCTGCGGTCTTTTTGCTACTCCCCAAAACAGCAAGTGCAGAGATTATTTCACTCTATTCCCTTTACCAGGCCAACCCAGCAGAGGCGCTCTAGTCCAAGTTTGGCCCCGGGGACTTCTGTATGCATTTCCTCCCTTCCCACTAATCTCTCAAGTGATACAGAAAGCTATCGCTCAGAAGGCCTCATTGATCCTCATTGCTCCTTACTGGCCTCGACAGGTGTGGTTCCCCTTTCTACATCAATTTCTATTGGAGCGACCTTGGCATCTGGACCTAGTTCCAGATCTTTTGATCCATCAGTCGGGTCAGTTACATCGCTCCCTCCCCTCTCTGAACCTCACTGCTTGGTTCCTCCAGTTCCAACCTTAGCCAGGCTTCCTCAATTATCTCACTCCGTTCGAGATATTTTGATAGCTTCCCACTCGGAAGATTTATTTGAGTAAGTGGAAACGCTTCACATATTGGGCTCAAGGAAGGGACATAGATCCTTTCACTGCTTCCATCCAAATAGTCCTTGATTTTCTAGCTGAACTCTTCCATGCAGGTTCATCTCCCTCTACTCTTAAAGTTCAATTGGCAGCTATTTCTAACTTTCATGTGGGTATTTCTGAGTCTGCCTTAATGTCCCACAAGCTTTGCAAAGCCTTTTTGAAAGGAGTTTTTCTTCTCAGACCTCCTATAAGAAATCCTCCTTCTCCTTGGGACCTAAATTTAGTTCTTACTTCTTTGATTCTTCCCCCTTTCGAACCTGCAACCTCCTGTTCTTTAAAATTGCTATCATGGAAAACTCTCTTTCTGGTAGCTATTACTTCAGCTAGAAGAGTTTCAGAACTTCAAGCACTCAGCTGTCGACCTCCTTATCTATTGTTTCATAAGGACAGGGTATCCTTACGAACGAACCCGTCCTTTTTGCCTAAGGTAGTCTCGACGTCAAATCTAAATCAAAGCATTGACCTCCCTGACTTTTTCCAGAATATTCCAATAGGTCTGAACAAAATTACACTGGCTAGATGTTCATCGTCAGTTGAGGTACTATTTGGATAGAACAAAACAATTCAGAAAATCTGACCAGCTGTTTGTCTCCTATGCAGAAGGCAGAAAGGGACTTTCAGTTTCAAAGGTATCATTATCTAGATGGCTAACATCTCCGATTTCCCTTGTATATGAAATTAGACACCAAAAGCTGCCTAATAAACCTAAGGCCCATTCCACCAGAGCTTTGGCTACTTCTTTAGCCTTCCAAGACAGACTGCCTATTGACACCATTTGTGCAGCGGCTACTTGGGCTACTCCTCACACTTTCATTTCTCATTATAAGTTGGATTTAGCTTCTAGGCATAGAGCTAACTTTGGTTCCACTGTTCTCAGGAGTCTGTTCCGTTAGGCCACCGGGACAAGGTGCTAGGGACGCGGTCCCATCCAGCAAGAATGAAGGCGAGATAGACAACTTAACATATAGAAGTTATGTTCTTACCATAACGTTCCATGTTAGTTGTCTTCTTCTCGCCTTCTTCTTGCGTCCACCCTCCTGCCCCTGGCCTGGACAGACCTAGAGGAGTTGTGATTGTGACCTCTCTTTCTACCACCTCTTTTATTAGGCATATGCTGTTGTGCATATTTCCTGGATGAGGATATAGGTCACCCTTCTTTCTCCCTGGTTAGAGGTGGACTTTGTTTATAGTTATTCTCATACTATTATAAGCTGGGGTTAGCTTACAAACGAGATCTGAGGTAACTCACGCCTAGCATTGTGGGATATAAGGGGAGCCTCGAGCCGGTGGAACCAACTCTCGAGCTTTTAGAGTGGCCGAGTCGGAGCTGAGGTCGGCTCCGAACCCATCCAGCAAGAAGAAGGTGAGAAGAAGACAACTAACATGGAACGTTATGGTAAGAACATAACTTCTATTTTTTTTTTTTAAGACAGTCAACAACTATAATTGGAAAGGGGTAACCTGACCAGAATATGAAAATCTGACTAAAATTCTCTAGTAAAATGAAAAAAAAAATGAATGACTTATCTAAATGTCTACCAGGAGCTATGGAGATTACTTCTGTAGTTGAAAGGAGGTAAACAAGACATGAGGGCTGTGAGGGGACTCGGGTGCACTGTGGTGCCAGCTCAGATTTGCCACAAGGAGGATACTCTCATCAGTCAAAGAGTTGGATGGATAACATACAATCCTTGAGCTTCACTTTCATTTATGAGATTAGTCATTTTTTTCTACTGAGAGCATTTACAAATAGGTTCTATGGAAGCTACTGTGACTGAAGGCTACAATGCATGTCAACTCTAAAACTGAAGTAACACATCACATAATTACAATGTAATAGTACACAAAGAACATGACATAAATCAACCAGTAAAACAGATTTTATACACAGAATTCCCATCCTTCAAGAAGCTATGAAGGACTTCACTTATAATGACTTATTAACATACATAGTAAAAAGTTATCAAAGAATAATGAAAGAAAATAGCGTTTATGGAATTTTACATACAAACATTGAAGAGATGATGTTTAAATGACTATTATTAAATACACTGTTGCATAGTTTTGCTGTTTAAAAGTTAGAAATAGTAACAACCTGAAGAGAGGCATCTTTTATTCTCTTATATTTTTATAGCTCAGTTTATTACAGTTGTGCCTTCCCACAAGTTACTTAAGGAAGCCGGTACAAACTCCAAAAGCAAATGAGAAAATATAGGAAACTGTAACAAAGTATTTATTAAGTAAAAGGGATCAGAGCTTTTTTGTGATTTTTTTTTTTTTTTTATATATTTTTTAAATTTCCTACTGCCTACCAACAACTAGTCTGCCCGTTAGTTCCTCATATGGGGCAAGAACTGACCAAGAAAGGTCATTCAAGTAGCCGTCAGGGATCTTCTAATTTCTGGCCTAATCCATCCCCATGGCAGATAACATGCACTCACAGATGTGAGGGACTTGCATTTTCCCACAGATTTCCCAGAAAGGCTACCATGCAAATGTGGCTTGGCAGAGTCAGGCGCATATATCACCTCATCTGATGCATACTATGCAGCTTTCCCTTTAGTAGATGCCAGTTTCAATGCAAAGCAAGTCACCTTCCTGAAAGGTTCATAGGTACCTAAGTACTACGTATGCAGTCAAGGAGACTATTGAGTAATCTAGCCCAGTTTCCCAACTGCCCCAAAGCACCGTCTGATTAAGTGATTTGCTCAGAATTATACAGTAGGCAAATGAAGGCTGACAGAATCAAACCCTGGATTACAGGAAGCAGCTTGTTAAAACTCATAGTTTTAATTTTCTGTGCTAACTACCTACCCCAAGATGGATGATCTGGTGTCAGCCACTCATGCCTATCCTTCAGAGCCTATGCTGTTAATTGATCTTGGGTCATTTTGTATATAGTCAGGGCTTTGTCCCTCTATGCCATGGAGCCAGGAAAGTTCCATTGTGAAATGAATTTCTCGTGACCTGAGAGTATCTGTGAGGCAAGGTGATTTCAAGGGCTGAGAAGGAAATACATTATACATATCTGATAAACATTGTAACCCATTAATCTGTTCTTACAATCTTAATGAATTGTAAGACAATGGAATATTCAATAAAAAAGTCACAAATCGTGGAACATATTCTGGGCTATACCAAAATGGTTAATAGACTGAAAGCCTATGATATGCAAAGTGTTGCTATCTTATGTGGAGGTTGTATGTGAACTCTTAATATATCCAGTGAAGGAACTACTTTCTTATCAGCTTGCAGACAGGAAAATTAATTTAAATCCACTTAAAACAATGTGTGTGTGTGTGTGTGTGTGTGTGTGTGTGTGTGTGTGTGTGTAACCATCTCTTTGGTCAAATGCAAAATGTTTTAATGCTGACACAAGTGATCGAACAGTGGCAGGTCGCAGTACAGGGGATTGGAAATTTGGCCTTTTCCCTCTGTTGTGCAATTTCTGAGTTGGAATAAGTAGCAGGGGGGTGTGGGGGGTGCAGGGGAGCTTGTTCTATGCAAAAATCGTTTTCTTTTTTGTGTTTTTTTTTCAATGTTTTGACTTTCAATCTTTTTAGATAGACCAATTCAGGTTTAATTTTGAGAGTTTTCTACTACAGGTAGTACACTTGTAGATATATTTAGATATTTCTATCTATATATTTATATATAAATATACAATGAAAACTGGCACTTCTTGAGCATTGAAGCTGCTGGCTGAGCCTCCTTAAAGCCATGAAAAAAGAGTTAAGAACTGTAGCCAATCTCAGTTGAGACTTCAAAGTAATCAAGGACTTATAACTTAACAAATTAATACTTCTTTATTGGAATAAAGGTGGTGTAGTGATGAGCATAGCTGCCTTCTAAGCAGTTGACCTGGTTTCGATTCCCAGATAATGCAAGCAGACATTTATGGGCTGGAGGTTAGCTGAAAGTTTTGGAGGTTGGCTGAACGTTTAAGGTGTTTACCTTACAGTCACAAGGTTCATAGGTGTGTACTAGGCTAATGGCCATGGAACCTTTACAAGCCTAGTCCATATAATTACCATAGCATCATGCCACTAGACTTTAGTTCCCATTGCCTCTGTTGAGTACAGCCACTGGAGTGATCCCCAGGGTGAATTTTCTATTTTCCATCCACTCATCAAGATTTCTCTAGAACAGGGCCAGTGAGGTGCTCTGTTTGACTTGTATGGGAGGTACAGAGTTTGCTTCCCACTTTTGATTACTGTTTGGGCAGTGGATAGGCATGTAATAGTTTACATAAGGGAGAGAGGGATTAGAACAATAGTTAAGGTCCTTAGCTCCCAAATGCAGGTACAGGGTTTGATTTTGACCTCTGGCTATTAGCTAGGCTTATAACATAGTCTGGTATTTGCCTGTGACCCTATCAAAAATAAACAAATATTAAATAGATGGGCGCTTTCACCCTTTACAGAACTTCATCAGATCTAACTCCACTTTACACAAGCATTAATTACATAAGTTTTAACACATAGTTCATTATCAATTCACTTGAGCTGGGGGTCATAAATGTAGCTACAGGCTATTTGGCCCGGCTAAAGTAAGACAGATCTCATCTTTCATCACTGTTCTTCGTAATTATTTTTATTAACGTTACATTGCGTTAGTGCTTAGAATCGACTCATTCAGTGTGGAAGCTAAGAATCAAAGATGATTTAAACCAGACATCTAGATATTAGAATTAGAACCCTGGAACACAAAGACAACTTGAAGGATCAGTATTGGCTATGTGAAGCGGGCTGTTAAGTCTTTAAGTGGTTCCAAGCAACACAGAATGTGTTTTGTTGCAATTTTCTATACAGTGTCTTTTCAAGTAGAAGGTACAGTTGTGCAAAATCTTACCATAACAGCAGATATCCTTCTCTTCATTGTTGCAGTATTCTACAGAGAAGGGATAGCCCACCCAGGGCAGCCTGACTCTCAGCCAGTATGCAAAATCCTAAAAAAGATCTTACATGGGACGTACGTCACATTTGTGCTCCCCACACAGAACATAGGGCATAAAAGGGACATACAGATGCAACTTCCTAAAACTGAATTGCCCCAGAAGAGAACAGTCACCATAAGACAAAGGACTCCATGCACATCCAGAAGGAAAAAATACAGAACAAACAAGAGGGGGTTGAAGGGAGGGAGTGAATACTGCAACAGTGAAGAGAAGGATGTCTGCTGTTGATTTTACACAACTATACTATGTCCTTCTATATCACTGTTGCAGTATTCTACAGACAAGGGAAAGTAAAAAAGCTGAAGAAACAGAATGGGAGTTGGAAGGCTGAGAAGAGCCCTCAACAAACCCACAGAAAATGGTTTTAACAAAACCTGCCCTGGTCCTAGAAACCATATCCAACTTATAATGCTTAGTGAAGGTATGCACTGAAGACCAAATAGCAGCTTCAAGGATATAATTGGTAACCATCCCTTGAAGAAGGCCCCAGAAGAGGCAACATCCTAGTGGAATGAGCTCTAACAGGTGTAGACAGAGATTTGTCATGAAAATAATAACATGGAAATGGCCTTAGATATCTAGGTGCAGATGGTTTGCTTAGAAACTGCCAAACCTAAAGAGCTGGGATGAAAGGAAACAAAAAAGTTGATCATACATAGCAATAGTTCTAGTTTTATCCAAATAGTACCTCAGCTGTCTGCACAAATCCAAGTTATGCAGGACCCTCTCACTAGCAGACTGAAGAGAAGGGAAAAAGGAAGGGAGTTGTACCGACTGATTCACGGAGGACTAATTCACCACCTTGGGCATAAAAGAAGGATTAGTACAAAGGGACAGCCTGTCCTTATGAAACACCAAAAAAGAAGGACAAGCCATAAAGGCTTGAAGCTCAGACACACGTCTTGCAGAAGAAAGGGCTAACAAAAGTACAACTTTCCAAGAACAATGCTGCAAGGAAGATGAAGCTGCAGGCTCCAAAGGAGCTTGGGTCAGTTTTTCTAAAACAAAATTAAGATCCCGGGGAGGAGGAGCAGGCTTCCTGGGAGGCCTAATATGAAGGATGCCTTTAAGGAATTGTTTAGCTTAAAATCAGGAAGCTAAAGAAGGTGATAAAGTCAGACAAGCATATATAGCTGATAAGTGGGCCTTAATACAAGAATAAGTCAACCCAGCATTGATCAGTTCACATACATAACACAGAACCAAAGCAACATCCACAGAAAGTGGATCCAGGTTACCGAAAAAGTCACCAAATAGAAAACCTCTTCCATTTGGATAAGTAGGATTTTTCTAGTAGTGGGTTTCCTGGTCTCCTACAGGACCTCAGCATGTAATCAAAAAAAAAAAAGTGTCTATGTGGAATCAAAATACTATTACCCACAGTGTCAGTTGAAGAGCAGACAGGTGGGGATGTATGAGAGATCCCTTGTCTTGTGTGAGTAGGTCCACCCAGTGATGTAACTTGTAATGATTGCCCTTGGCTAACTGCAGAAGAGGGAACCAATGCTGTATTGGCCAAAAGGGAGTCACCAGTAAGATTTTGGAAGCATCTTGTATTTTGAACAGGACCCAGAATGAAGGGAAGGAAAGGCATAAAGAGACATCCCCTTCTAAGAAAAAGGGAGGGCATCCACCTTCCAAACCAGAGGACTCTGGCACTCTGACACAAAAAAAAAAAATAAATTGTCTGTTCAGACGGGTGACAAAAAGATCCACTTGAGGAGTATCCACTGTTGGACAATGTCCAGAAACACACCCCTGTCAAGCATCCATTCATGGGATTAAATTATGGACTTGCTCATAGAGTCTGCCACAATGTTTTGACCTGAGGGAATGTAAACTGCCCGAAGAGTCACTTGATACTGGATAGCTAATTCCTACACTAACAATGCCAACTAGCAAAGAAGATAAGACCTCGTCCCCCCATTTGTTGAACTACCTCATCAGTGTGGTATTGTCTGTAAACACCTTGACAAGACCTGGGGAGGACACAGGATGAAAGGCTTGAAGAGAGCAGAACAGCTCTCACCTCTTTGATGTTGATGTGGTCTTCCTGTTGATGAGGTGACCAGACTCCCTGTGCCTTTAGGAAGCCAAAAGCTGCTCCCCATCCCACATCTTAAGTGTCTATGAACAGCTCCTGAGAGGGAAGAGGTGAATGAAGAGGGAAGCCCTGGATTGAGAGTCAACTGCTGAATCCACCACTGAAGTTCCTGCTTGAGACATGGAAGAAAAGGAATTAAGAATTTCAGGGGATGAGAAAGGTGAAGCCAAACTGATCTCAGAAGCCTCTGAAGTTTTCTCATGTGGAGTTTGGCAAAAGGGAGCACATGAATGGTGGAAGCTATGAACCCCAGAGCTCTCAGAAATTCCCTTGCTGTTAATGAGGCCAGAGGAAGAACAAACTGAAAAAAGGAAGTGAAAGTTACAGTCTTGGGAGGAGGCAGGGATGCCATCATAAGAACAGTCTGGATCCTGCACCCCAGAAAGACCTGATCCTGAGGAGGAGTCAGAAAGGACTTTTTGAAATTTACAATGAACCACAGACTCTGCAGAAGGGAAACAGCAAAATGGAGATTTTGCAACAAAATCTCTGGATAGGATGCCTGAAACAGGTCGTCGTCCAAGTAAGGAAAGACCTGGATCCCTACTAGCCTGCAAAAAGCAATCACGGGAGCGAGGTATTTAGTGAATACCCTTGTGGCAGTAGAAAGACCAAAGGGCAAAGCAGAGAACAGAAAAATGCCAATAATTAACAGAGAAATGTAAAAGCTTCCTGAAAATGGAATGAATAGGGATAAGAAGATAAGCATACATGAGGTCCAGAGACACCAGATAAGCCTGAGGAATCAGTAGAAGGAACAAAGTCTGAAGGTAAAATATCCATATAGAAGGGACCTTCAGAAAGGTGTTTAGATGAGACAGATCCAGAGTACTTCTCCAAGTACCCTCTTTCCTGGGCACCAAAAACATTTCAAAGTAAAACCCCTTCCCCCCCCTCTGGGAAACTGGAACTTCCTGAATAGTTTCCTGAGTCAAAAGATCCCAAAGCACCATGGGAAAGAAAAGTAACTGCTCCAGAGGGGGGTGAGGAATGACCATAAAATGGAAATAGATTTCCAGACCATGAAATGCCCTAGGCAGATAATGGATAAAACCCAGGAGTCCTGAGTAATCTTTAGCCAAACAGGAAGAGAAATGGAAAGATGATGAGAAAGAGGAATGTGACTGAGAAGACCAAGATAGTCAGACAGAACCTGGTTTATCAGGAAAAGGAGACTTCTGAGGCACAGACGTCTGGGTAGCTTTAGCAAGAGGAGCCCACTTCCCACCCTTCTTACCATCAGGGGGAAGGCGAGACTTGCTTATGAATAAAAACTGGCTTATTGGGGTAATTTGTCTGAAATTTAGGCACAGAAACAAAAAATGTTTTAAGTTCCTGTATGGCCTTGCCCTTATCCTTTTTAACATTTTTATTGAACTATCATTTGCGACATGAAAATTTACATATATATAAAAATAATCAAACTGTATTAACACCTTCAAGTTTACAGACATTATACTTCAGATATATTGCTATACGTTATATAACCTAAGCAACAATATATAAATTATTCAATTCTTCTCTCTCTCTTTTTTTTTTTTTAAAGATTTCAATTCCAGTTATTTTATCTCTGTTACTATACTTACTTCTTTTAGTATAGCTGGTTTAGATTATGATTTCCATTTTCCAGTAATTGCTTTTTTGGAACCCATCATAATTGGACACAGCAAGGCCTTACCATGTCTAGACAGTTCTAATTCTGTATCATAGCTCTGAAAAATCATCTCCTTTGTCACACCAATCTGCCCACCCAGCATCTCCAAACATTGCATCCTTCAGGGAATCCTTAAGTCCGCCAACTCAATGCACTCGCAGAAAATATGCTCCCAATTACCTCTTTCTTCCCCGTCACACCTCCAACATTTGCTTTCTACCCGAGGAAAATTTCTCTGGAGTCTACCTGAAGTATAAAAATATCTATGTAAACATTTCTAAGCAAAAATCCTAAATCTTCTAGATTTTGTTGAATATTTGGAGTCATACATACATCCTCCAATTGTTTCTTTGTGAACTGCTTATCCAGTATCTCTTCCCAATACTTTCTAACCTCATCTGATTGATTTTTACAGTTATTATGCAATATTTTATATGCACTACTAATTATTTCTTTAATGGCAGCTTCTGTTCTAGATTCTACTAAAAACTCTACCAGTGCCGGTCTTTCATTTAGGACCTCCTATTTTTATTCTCTTTGTCTTTACTCTGACATCAATCCTTGATAGGGAAGGTGTCTTCCCACTATCATCTTTCCCTCTTTAGTTATTTGCTCCCAATACCTTGGTTCCTTTGCCAGTTTTTTCTAGTAAATTCCAGCCCCCTCTTGCTTATTGTCTATATCCCTAATTGCAGTCATCCCTATCAGCAGTATCTCCTTTTAACATTCCCGTGTTGGCTTAGTTCTTAGGATACCTTCTACTACTTTATGGATATAATATTCTGTATGATTATTGTTATTTTCTTTAAAGGCCTGCATCAAAAATCCCAGTCTCGCCTTGTTTCTTGAGCTTCCCTCCTCTTTTACCATCATCATTTTCCACTTTAAATTATAGTTTTCTGCTTGTGCTATGTAGAGGAGCCTTAGTCGTGTAGCTCTGAAATACCCTTTCAATTTGGGTAATCCCAATCTGCCCTGTTCTACTGGAAGAATTAGCTTATCCAACTTGACTCTTGCAGTCTTCTCCTCTTAGATAAAGTCCTTTAGCTCTTTATTAATTGCTATCCACAACGTCTTCTTTGGTTGATAAAAATGTGCCTGACCTGTGTGTAAGATTAACGGGACTAAAAGCATTTTATCTGCTTGTATCTAACTATCCATATCCATATAACAAAGCTTCCATTTTCTCATTTTTGCATTATCTTTTCTTTAGTCTTTTCCCACATATCCTTAGCTGCCACACCAGAATAATTTTTAATCCATAATCCTAAATTTGTTTTATCAAGTCCACATAAAAATGGATATTGCTGAACCAGTTCATGTGTGGGTACGTAACTGCCTTTGTTTTAGCTTCATTAATTCTGTATCCTGAAAGGATATGAAACCCTCTCAAAATGTTCCAAAACAGTGTAATTTCTCTTTCTGGCTTTGTCAGGTATAAGAGAATAGAGCCAGCTTTTCTTGACTACCATACCAATTATATATCCTTCAACTTCTGAGTCCCTTATTTTCTTTGCCAATGGTTCTAAATATAATGCAAATAAAGGGGAAAGAGGACACCCCTGCTGGTTCCTCTGCTCCTGAAAAATTATCAGAGAGGACCCCACTCACTTTACTTTTTGCCTCCAATCCCTCATATATCCTCCTAATAAACCTTATAATGTTTTCAGGAAATAGAAATGCTTCCATTGACCTGCTCACTAAGTCCCAGCTTACTCTGTCAAATGCTTTCTCTGCATCAAGACCCACCAACCACTATGGTATTTTCTTAAATTCTGCTTCCCTCTGGATCATCAATGTTCTGTTAATGTCAAATGTTTGCCTCCCCTCCACAAAACCACACTGATCCATATCTATCAATTTTGGCATTACTTTTGCCATTCTTTTAGCCACTATAAACATGATAATTTTATAATCATAATTTAGTAATGGAATGGGCCTGTATGAAGCTGTATCTGATGGATCTTTACCATCTTTAGGTATTACAGCTACCACTGCTTTCTTCCAGGATGTTGGTACTTCTCCTCCTCTTAAACTACTGTTAAATAACGTTTTTTCCTCCTAGCTTCCAAACTTACACAGGAATTCCATCTATTCCAAGGACTTTCCTGTAGATTGGTTAATATATCACAATTTTTATCTCATGTCCTCCTATCCTGTTAGTAACAGAGCCTCATCTACCTCTAACTTTGGCAATTTTAATTCTTCCATAAACATTTCCATTTGTATCTTTTTCTGATTTACATATTTCTCTGCTTTATACAGACTTTCATAGAATTATAGGCTCAGTAACTTTGGTGACAACCATTTCTACTTTCTGTTGCCTGAGTCGTTGTGCTAAAAGGTTTTGTGCTCTACTGTTATGATAAAAAAAAAAAACAGTTGCTTAACAGCAATCTTTACTAAACTCATGCATATTACTGACGTAATCCCTTATTTTCTGCCTAGTATTTTGCAGTTGATTCCCTTCTTGATCTGCGAGATTCCCCCTGTTCTGCAATACTTTAACATTTGTCAGTCCCTCTAAATAATTCTTGTTACTTCTTAACCATAGTTCCCTTTCTTTTATTTCCACTCTATTTTTAAACTCCATTTTAATTTTATCATACTCCCTACCTATATTTTCAGAAAAAAATTATATCCTGTTGAATAGCTCCTGAATAATCTCCACTACACATTCCTTAAATTCCTATCTTTTCAACAGATAGGTGGGAAAACACCAATGTCTCATTTTATTACATTACCCTGTATTTTTATTTTATCTATTATTGGCACATGATCTGAAATAGTTATTGGGTGTGTATCAAGACCTTCAATTAAATGTGCACATTCCAGTGAAATATAAATTATATCTAACCTAGCCCAGGTTTTACATCTTAGGGAATAATATGTAAATTCACACCAAACTCCTGTTACTGAATTCACATCTTCCATGCAAATATTTTTACAAATTTTTTCAAAAATCTACCCTCCTTTGTTATACTTTCCCTTTTGAGCCCCCCAGACACATCTTCACTGTTGCAAATCAAATTCCAGTTCCTGCCTATAAGTAATATTGCTAAAAACTGATTATTTCTCCCAAAATTTGCTTAAGTTTCATTATAGCAGTTTTAAGGTGGAATATACATACATGCCAGTGTAATCCTCCTTCCTTGCCAGTTGCCCACAGCACTACAAATCTACCTTTATTATTTTTTTAATCCATTTCTATCACCATTGGAGCTCCTCTTGCAATGAATACAAGTACTCCTCTTTTCCTTTGTCCCAGGTATTCCACTGAATAACCATCCTGGAAACCTTTCTTTATCAAATTCACATATTCAGTTCCTTCCAAGTGCATCTCCTGCAACAACAACATAACTATTTGCACTTTACATTTTTTTTAATACAGGTCACTACTCTTTCTTTTTTGTATTCATCTGTGAGACCAGTGAAATTTAAAGGCATTACAGAAAGCATCATTGTATTTAAAAGTTACCCTCATCTTTTATGTATAACACCTTTTTTGTTAAATGTCTTGTGAGGTACATACCAAAAGGGGTGTTGTACTCTATAATGGGTCTAATGAGTGATGAGTAGAGGGGGAACAATGACCTCTTTTTTTCTGGATGAGAATCCTTTTGTGATGAGATGAGCCACGTAGAAGG
This sequence comes from Protopterus annectens, assembly GCF_019279795.1. Classification (NCBI taxonomy): domain Eukaryota; kingdom Metazoa; phylum Chordata; order Ceratodontiformes; family Protopteridae; genus Protopterus; species Protopterus annectens. Next base: position 1,300,371,419 of record NC_056743.1, on the reverse strand, counting down.
ATTTCCTGACCACTGTGGCGATGTGATTATCAAAGGAGAGAATACTGTCCACCTGTGTCCCAAGGTCTCATCACATTTTCGGCATTAAGTAGACTACCAGCTATGTGGTAGTTCATGGGTACAGAGTTTTTACCAAAGGGGATGACAATACACTTTTTGGCATTGAGCTTCAGGCCATGGCTTTGACACCAGGTATCTGTCTCAGTGAGGCCCTTTTGTAGTTTGTCCACATCATTAGGAGTTTCGATTATGGCTCCTAGTTTGCAGTCATCTGCAACATTTTCCTTTGAAAGAATGAAAAAGCTTTCACAGGTACAGTCTCTCTGTGGTGTTTATTACCAGAAGGAAAAGAAGCAGAATCTCCTTCTGTTTCACAGCTCACATTTTGCTGGACAAACTTTGGTTATTTCCTCCTTAGCATGTACTTCATCAAAAAATGTTTTTGTCCCTCCAGGGAAGAATACCTTGAAGATAGCTAGGTACAGCACTTTGAATCTCACACCCGTCTCTCAACATTCCTTGAATGAACTGTGGAATAAATTTACTCCTCTTCTGCCTGGTGTACAATGAGTAATCATTCTCCACAAGCACTCTGCTGTCTCCTACTTTAGCCACAGTTTTGTCAGAATCAACTCCTTCTGCTGGTAGGATTGCATCTTTATGATTAAAGGTCTAGGTTGCTTTCTCATAGCTAGGTTTGCAGCATACATACAACGTATACTTCCAACTAACAACTCCTGTTATGGAATACCAGTCCAGTTGCGTATTTGTGCTCTCATAAATCTAGTGCAGTCTGTTCCTTCCAGCTTCTCTGTTATAGCTGAAAATCTCAGGTTTATCCCATGTGCTCTGTCCTCTAATTCTATTATTTTTTGAAACATCACTTCCTGAGCAGTCTCATATTCAGCCAGCCTTTTCTTCATTTTAGCCTCTGATTTTTGCAGCTTTACCACCTCATCTGAATATCTGTTTAAATCTTCTTCCATTTTTTTCAACCCTTTTGTTGTTTGTGTTGATATACTCCATCAGTGTTTTGTTTATTTTAACCAGGTCTGTGTGTAGTTGTCTTACATCTTCCTGTAAGTTACTGGAAGTCATGCCTGGAGGTTGCTTTGCTTTTTGCTGAACAGCTGCAGAACTTTTCCAAGTCAGTGTTTCTTCCTGACCTTTTGTACCTTATTTTTTTCCAGGTCCTCTATATTTCTTTTTTTCCTGGCATCCAGGCAGTACACTTACTAGCCAGTTACCAAAATTTACCTGTAAACACAAAGGTCAACTGGCCGCCTCTGTTGTGTTTCTGTTTTCAGACTGGGAAAGCTAGAATTATGCTGTTACTCAATGTGCAGCCATCTTGGAAGTCCAATATCAGGCCTTGCCCTTACTCTGAAGGGACTTAAATCAGCAACAGCTTTACCAAACAAGTGCTTGCTGTGCAGAGGAGCATCCATCAATTTAGCCTTAATATCATCAGGCAAAGGTTGAAGCCAAAGCCTGGAATATCTCCTTATGAACGAAAAGTCATCATAACTACACTTAATAGAACAGCGAGTTACCTAGGAAGAAGTTCCTAACAGGGGAAGAACAGAAGTCTTCCCCTCAGAGTCCAGGATATCAGAAATTACCTGATACTCCTGGGAAAGAAGAGCCAAAATGTATCTGGACATACCGATCTGATAATTGACAGCCCTAAAAGCTAAGATAGCAAAGGTATAAACCTTCTTACCTTGCCATTCCATTATTCTGCTGTCTTTAGAAGGCAGCAACTGTGATGGCTTGTCAGATGCTACAGACACCACAGAAGGATTAGCAGAAGGACATCTGTAAAGAAATGTATAGTCTTCAACCACCCTATAAAACCTATTAGGTTTCTTGGGGGCAGGGAGCTTTGAATCAGGAGCCTTACATGCAGTAAAAAAAAAGACATCCAATAAAGCAGCCAAAACTGGAGGAACAGCAGAAGGTAAGAAAGTCCACTTGCAGGAACTCATAACACCTCTTCTTTACCTCAGAAACCTGGGCACAATCCCATTTAAAGAACTTCATCATTCTAGACATTGTGTCCCCAAAAGAAATTTCCTCGAGAGGAGTATCAGGACTTGTAGGCTCCTCTCCCTCAGACCTATAGTCTAAAAGAGAGGGAATCTGAGGTGAATAATCAAGGGGTTCCTCATCTGAATCCACCAATTTAAGGAGAGTAGAAGACCAAAGTGTAGCTAGAACAGAAACTTCATGAGTAGGTTTCAAAGCCATCAAAGCATTAACCAACCCCTGAGTGAAATTCTGCCACTCTGTGGGTCCTTAGCAGCTGGAGAAATATGCTTACTCTTTTGCTTTTTCATCAAAGGGACATCCACCGTATAAAATGTAATATGCTCAGAGCCCAGAAGGTATTCGATAACTGTAGTCAGGACTTCCACTTTATCCAGAATTTGAGGAACAGCCCTGGGCTCCTCAAAAATAATCAGCCGCTGTTGCCCCTTAACGTCGGACGTGGACATCTGCAAGGCCTCCAAGGATGTGCATAAGATTGGATCCACGTTGGTCTCTGAAATGGTCGCAGTGAAAGAATCCAACAGTAGAGCCGGGCGATCCTCTGGGTTTTCACTTGCCTTGGGAGAGAAATCTGGTGGAGACCACAGAGCAGAAGAATCTGACAGATTCTTTGGCATTCTTCTTCATAGATGGTTGACCCTTGGACCAGCAAGTTCCTTCCATTGTGTGTTTTGCAAAAAGCTGGTTTTCCAAATACAAGGCCAAAGAAGAAAGTCGACTAAGGAGGGTTTTAGAAACAACGGCCTGACAAACTGAACAGGACGTATGGTCATGAGAGGAACTGAGACAAAATAAGCACTGCTTGTGACAGTTTTTATGGGCAATCTGTTTCCCACACTGGCATTTACACTTCTTAGAGGACATGAAACCCCACAACCAAAAACAAAAGAAGAAAGATAAGGTCAAAAAACACCCAATGGGGCACTTATCTGAAACAGCTTGATGAACCAGCAACCAGAGCGGGAGTTCAGACCGCGACCAGAGCGGGAGTTCAGACCAATGATCAAGAGATGGCGGTTGGACTGGAGGTAAAAAAGTTATGAGGATGGTACGTCTGGATGTCACCTTTACGCCCTATGCTATATGAAGAACATATGTATAACATACAGTGTACCATAATACAACCTAAAGGCTTTGGTACACTGGCCAGACATTGGGACGCCCTTGGCAGGGGATCCTTATTGTAATAAATATCGCAACAGTGGACATCTTAGGGATAGCTGTGACAAACATATGTTTAAGGTCTTGCAAGGTTTTGCCTTTTACTTGAAGAGACTTAAGCATGTCAGCAGCAGTCCCAAAAAGATGTGTATTATCCAAAGGAGCATCCAATAACTTGGACTTAATGTCTTCAGGTAGAGACTGGAGACTAATCCAAGAAAAACACCTCATGACGGACCCAAAAGCCGCAGTTCTAGAAGAGGCTTCAGCCACATCATAGCTACATTTAACAGAGTGGTGAGCACTTGAGAAGCAGAACCTAAAAAAGATAATGCAGAGGATTTGGCTTCAGAATCAGGGAGGTCAGAGATAAGCCTGAGCAATCAAGGCCAGCGCATACCTGGTTATGTGGGACTCATAATTAACAGCCATAAAGGCCAAAGTAGAAGCAGTGTAAACTTTCTTGCCAATCCTTTCCATTGCCTTACTATCTTTATCAGAAGGCAAATGTTTACAAGATTTGTCTGAAGAGACTGACATCACAGCAGGATCAACAGAAGGACATTTAAATAAAAATTGACAAACCTCAGGAACCTTATAAAACCTATCAGGTTTCTTAGGAGCAGGAGGCTGAGAAGCAGGAGACATGGAAGCAGCAATGAAAGTAACTAACAAGGCAGCCAACATAGGAGGAACTGCTTTTGGTTTAGGAGTATCCACCTGAAGCATCTCATCTTCTCTGAATATCAGAACTTGAGAAGGATCTCACTTAAAGAATTCAATCTTCCTAGTAACTGTGTCCCCAAAGAACAATTCCTTGAAAGGAGACTCAGAGCTAACAGACTCCTCTTCATCATAACCATAAGCCAAAGGCGGCGAAAAACAGGACAAAGACCCCCACCAGACACGGATTCCTCATCTGAGGAATCTGGTTCCCTTAGCTATTTCGACGGGGTATAGGTCCAAGGACGAGCAGGTACTGAAACCCCTGAAGGAGGCTTTAGGGCCATTAAGGCAGAAAACAAGCCCTGAGTAAACTCTTGCTATTCCCTTGGAGGATCCATAGGACAAGGAGAAACATGTTTCAGTTTTTGTCTTTTCTTAGAAGGAACATCAGTCATATCAAATAACAGAGGTTCTGAAACTTGGCAAGATTCGATAAAACATCCTGGAACTTCCTCCCTGACCAATATCTGTGGAATCCCTCTAGGACCCTCTGAGATAATCAACCATGTTTCTAACTCGACATCTGGAGCATACGCCTTCAAAGCCTCAGAGGACATGCAAAAAAATGGATCCACACTGGCCTCTGGCAAGGTCACTGCAGAGGAATCTGACACAGACACAGAATGACCTACAGAGGTATTATCTGCTTTTAGAGGGATTCCAATGGAGGCTGGATAGCTAAAGAATCTAACAGAGACTTCTTGGCCTTCTTTTTACCTAGCAGGAGTATCTCAGGGATAAAGGATTCAGCATTGGTACCCTGGGCTAACTGTTTAAACTGTTGGCTTTCAAGATAAATGGCCAGGGAAGACAAACAGCTTTTTGAGTGTCTTACCCACAAATGCCTTACAGATACTACAAGAGGTATGGTCGTGGGAAGCATCCAAACAAAAAAGACACTGTTTGTGATGATCCTTATGGGGAATCTGCCTCCCACACCAACATTTTCCCTTTTTGGATGACATTAACTCTAGTTAGTAGAATAAAATACAAGATCAAGAAAAGTAAAAACAATTGCAATGGGGCACTTATCTGGTGTTGCCAAATATTCAGTACAGCAACAAGGCATTCAGACCAGATTGCAAAACAGAGTTCATACTGGCTGCAAAGAAGTTCTGAGTAGTTGCATCCATACCATCATTTTATGCCTATAGTTCTGTATGGAGAGCATAAATGTGATGTATGGTGCATACAAGATCTTTTTTAGGCTTTTGCTTACTGGCCGAGTGTTGGGCCGCCCTAAAACAGTGAAAGGACATCTACCCCCAAGCAAAGAATAAGTCAGAATGAAGAAAGTTAAAATTCCAAGCACAGTGTAACCAGTCTTTACCAGGGCAATATCAATAAGGTCTTTAGAAGACTTATGCTTGGCTTACAGATCAATCCCCGACCCAAACCTAACGAAAATGCTGCACATCTGCAAGTCAAATGGGACTAGAATCACCTGCTCCAAGGACCTTAACCTAGCCTAAGACATAAACAGGACTTACTGGAGAGATAGATACTTCTCACAGAGGATGTCACTTCTCTGGAATAGGCTACCAATTTACATTAAACAGAGCACCTCTATGGCTCTGTTTAAGCGTAACCTGGACGACTGAATGGGAAACCATAAATTCCTGCTGGGAATAGCTCCCACTTCCCTCCTGGATATGTGCAGTCATTACTAATAATAATCTCGGGCATTGACAATATTTTTTTCTCTTGTAATATATTGGGTGAAAACGTCTAGGCTTGAAATGACCCTAGGGTCAACAGCCTAGTAACCCCCAATGAACCTATAAACAAGAAGCAAAGGGAACTAAGGACAGAGTCTTGGGGTACTATAAAGGCAGAATTTCCAAGCCTTTAGCTGGTCTTGTACAGACTAGCTACAACTGTTCTGCTACTTAAGTACTACATCATCTGGTCAGGCCTGCATAGAGAGAGAACCTATGGATAAGCCTTAGCACTCCAAATTATTATAACCATTAATTTCTTAACTTAAAATGCATTTTATTAATCGGTCAAACTTGTAGATAGTACACTGTCTTTTGTATAATCGCACATTGTTTTACCACTGTGGAACTTGAAAATCAAGCATTCTGTATCATTTTTATCCTTGTGGAGTTTTTCTCTCTGGGCCTCCGCTGAAAACTGGTTCCATACCCAGTCAGATTTTTGCAGTAAACAAATGTCAATACATAAACAAATAAATAACATCAGACTCATGATACACTCAAGCACCTGATTACACACCAGTTTTTCTATTAGTCTGGCAGAGATATAAACTGGATACCGGCCTTAAGTCAAAAGCAATTAGGGTGAGAAATGGAAGTACCACAGCCGGTGCTCAAGAAGACATGGCTTTATGTATAAGGGATAAACTGAAAATGTACAACAAAGATTTGTAATATACAAAGATCTTAAGGAAGGTGGGGTGCAAGTATTATTTAAGGTTGTTGCCTTTGTCAGATGATTTTATGAGTACCTTGTAAACTTATGTCATTCGGAAAGGAAAATGAGGAATAAGATGAAAATCAGGGCTAGAAGTTGACAAGTTATTAAGAAGTTTTGCAGGAGCACTTACATTGTCTGAGGAGAAATTCTGCTGTGAGTTGTCTAAAAGATGTGGCAAAATACATTAACAGGCTCATCTGTTGTTGGGTCAGGGTTGTCCTGTATGGGAAAAGCATGATTAACTGCAGCACTGGCTGCCATTTAGGTTCACAGGCGTGTACTAGCCTAGCTGCTCTTGTGGGACATTTTAAGTTTAGCCAATTTTCCTTTTTGTGCCCAAATTAACCTATTCCGTTTGGTTACAGACCGTCCTTACTCATCCCATGGTTGATAATTACATATTACTTTTAATGAGAATAAGTGGGATCATATCACAGATAATTTGAGGGGATCCCAAGCATGGGGTAAAGTATTTAGGAGCTGCCTCTGCCCATTACTAGTACAGGGGCTAGTCCTGGGGTAAATGTTTTGCTTCCCATTCACAGATCCAAGTTGCCCTTAAATATGAACAGGGATAAATTTTGTTTTATGTGGATGGGGAGTATGTTCCAGAGGAGCGGCATCCCCTGCAAGATATATCTATCTTTCCAAACCATTATTTTGATGTTGCAGCAGAGATTTAGATCCTTAAGCTGAGTATTTCTGATGCCATTTAAATTGTTGATGTGTTGTAAATCCATCAGTACTGGGTCAGAGGATGCCTTGCATGCCAAACGCAGGTCACCTCTTAGCAGTCTGTGGGATACCAAGTATCGTGACAGGGCTTTTATTCGGTCCATGTAAGACATGTTATTTAGATCTTGTATCTTTTTAGTAAGGTATCTCTGTGGGCGTTCCAGTTGTTGAATGTGTCTGGACTGAAACATGGTAAAGGGAGCATTATATTCAATGATTGGCCTAATGAGGGATGTGTAAAGGGGACAATGACATCCTAGATCTAGACATGATCCCTTTGTTTATAAGCTTTGCAATACGGATGGACTTTCTTACAACAATGGACACATATATTAGGTCACTGCCCACATTAGTTATCAAATCTTGAACAAATGGGTAAACTCTTAGGGGTGTATTATAAAATGTGGTAGTTCCCTGTGGTAGATGGACCTTCCAAAGAATACGATAATGCATTTTTTGGCATTTAGTTTTAATCCATGATTTTTGGCACCAGTTATTTATTTGGGACAAACTTTCCTGCAGGATAGCGATGTCATTTGGGGATTCAATTACTGATCCTAGCTTGCACTGATCAGCAAAAATAGTCAGCCAGAGCCCTTTGGTATTAGCTTCTGCTTCAGAAATCTTGATGCCAAACAAGAAGGGTCCAATCACAGAACTTTGAGGACTCTACTCATGACTGGTCTCTTTGCAGAGATATCTTCCCCTATTTTTATTTCCTATATCCTATCTGTGAGACAATTGGCAATCCATTGGGTGACATAGGGATTTATTCCCAGTTTATTTAGCTTTTCCACTATACCTAAGTGGGGAAGTGTGTCAAAAGCTTAGGCCAGATCAAAGAATTTACTGTGCACTATTTTGCCTTCATCCATTGCTTTGGTGACCTTTTCAAAAAATTCTACCAGGTTGAGTAAGCAGGACCTTTCCTTGATGAATCCAAACTCAGACAGGTCCAGTGTTTGGAGGTTCCCTATGTACTGATTGATTAGTTTCATGATAAGTCTTTCCATGGCTTCGCATATGAGGCCAGTCAGACTTAGGGTGTATATGTCTTTGGATATGTGGAAGGTCCTCAGTTAAGCAAGGGAATGGCTGTAGCTGTTCTCCATTGTCCTGACTGATCTTTTTTTATAAAAGCATGTAGACGTGACAAGAGATTTCTACTGTTGCTGAACAAGAAAGTCGACCTTGGGCAAGATTAATTTCACTTCTATGAGCATATATTGGATGCTTTTTGTTTTCCCACTTTAAACAGGCCAGGTGCCACCTTTCTTATCCCGTGGGTGCTATATTTCAATTTAGAGTAATCAGCAGTAAGCTTGTATCAGCTGGCACCAAGACCTTCCTGGTAGTTACAGCAACATCTGATCCTGAATTATGAGTAAGAGAAGAGGCTAGCATGTTAAGTCAAGCTGGAAGGGAAAATAATAGTAATGTGGTGAAGATAAGAGACACACCAGAGCAGGAAAAAAAAGACTTCAATCATTAAGCTGAAGTAGTAAAATATGAAAAGGAAGAAGGAAGGCATACACATATGCAAGCTAGAAAAATACAGATAGAAAAAAAGACAGCAGAGGTAAGTTTGATAAAAAAAGGACTTGAGAGCAAGGAATTAAAGAAAGCATAGGGCAAAGTGAAACAGTGAGCGAGTACAGAAAATTAAAAGAAGCAATACTATATTTATTCATGAAAGAAGAGACAGGAGACATTTTAAACTTAGAATATAAGTAAACAAGCAAAACAAGCAGAAGAAAGGCAGCAGTACTACCCACCTAGACAGTGGCTATCTAACCTAAATGAAATAAACCAGGGTTCTCTATAAGGCAGTGAAAGCACAATAATTCAAAGTTTAGATGGAATATAAAAGGCAATAACAGATTATACATTAAAAGTAATCAAGTAATACAAAACTAAAAAGAGAGAGAGAGAAGATTATATGGAAATAACAAATTCATTAATAAATGGATAGCTCCAAGAAACTAAATTGCAGCAAATCTGAAATATTGGATGGATATGGCAGTCACTTTCAGTAAAGGTATAACTCAATGTTCAGTTACAGGTAGCAACAGAAATTACACACACAGAAGAGTAATCCAAGGACTTGTTATATATTGTAAATAATTCCACAAGGTCAATACAAATCTCAGGGTAAGGGATAAATGGTTAAAAAGCCACAGCTATAATATACAATAAATGTAAACTCATAAAATCACTGATTCCAGTGCTTGACAGGAGTGGGCAATGAGGTTTTATAGTCAGTATCTCAAGTAGCAGCAAGGTTAATACCATGAATACAGACCTACCACTACTGTAATACTGACCTATCAACACTGTAATGTAGCATAATGTTTGCAAATTTAGAATCTATTGGCGTAAGGGAGGAAGCTATAGCATGATGTTAGCAAATTTAGACTCTATAACAGTAAGAGAGGAAGGTACGTAGGGTAGACTTAACAGAATTGAAAAAAATACTACTTTAGGAGTGAAAAGGTAGCTATAAAGGGTAACTAGGAAGATTTCAAACAATAGTTACAACAGAAAGTAACTAGAATGAGTCAGACTTCCAACTTAAAATGACATTTTTTATGAAAAACATACCAGAGTTAGGACAAACATATGGAAGACAAAATAATGAACACAAATCCAAAATGAAAACTAATAATCCAAATAAGAAAGTGCTGCTCAGAACCACAAACCATGCACAGGAAACAGAAATATGTTTTAATTTAGCGCTTTTGTCAAGTACAGACTTCTTCAGAATAGTACAAAACCAAATAAAATGTCTTTATAAAACCAACTCTAGCAGTTCATTGGACAAAAGATAATTAAATAATGACATCAATAGTACAAAACCAAATAAAATTTCTTTATAAAAATGTTATTTGGTTTTGTACTATTATGAAGAAGTCTGTACTTGACAAAAGTGCTAAATTAAAACAAATTGTGGTTTCCTGTGTGTGGTTTGCTTTTCTGAGCAGCACTTTCTTATTTGGACAACAAAATAATAACTAAGTTGCATCACTAAATGTTAGAAGCTCGCCAAAGTTCAAATATACTAAGACCGCGTATAGTGACTAGTCACAAATGCAAACACAGAATCACAATGGGTAAATTAATGTTGCATATTGATGCTAGGATATCACTTAGTAAGGATGGTAGATTGACCAATATTAAAATTTCCTGGGGTCTTCCAAAACCAGAATTACTTACAGATTAATACACTTAAAGGACAGCAATATGCAATGATTCTCTATAACCCAGAAAAACAGAAAACAGTGGCGGATCAACCAGCTTGGAAAAACAGAAATCATAAGAACTACAGACCAATAACTTGCCTTTCGGCAATATATAACTTATATATTGAAACTGATGAAGACAGAGTTTACAGCCATTTGGACAAATATTCAATCATAACAATACAACAAAAATGTAAAAAAAGAATGGCAAATGGGACAAAGGGTCATCTACTGTTACAGAAAGCCATAATAGGGCGCTCTAAAATGAGGAAGACTCTAAATATGGCAAGGATAGATTACAAAAATATATTCAAAAACATTCCACATTCAAGGTTTCTGGAATTAATACAGATCTACATTGATCCATTACATCACACTGACTATGTAACAGTGGCAATCAACTTTGCAGATGAGCCATAATAAAGGACCAATTGATATCTCAATGATAAAAAATTTAAAGAGAGATATTCCAAGATGATTCTTTGTCTTGCCTTTATTCCATTAACTTGGCAACTTAGTAGACTAGGTTATGGTTACAGTTTAACTCTCAGACATCAATCCTGTTCAAAGGCATCTCATCTACAGGGACTTCCAAGATGGCTGCACATTGAGTACCAGCTTAATTTCAGCTCTCACAGTGTGAAAACAAACTCAAAAGAGACAGGCAGTAAAAACTTGTATTTTTCAGTAAATTTCAGTAACAGTCTAGTAAATGCTGCCTGGATGCCAGCGAAAAAGAAATTCAGAGAACCTGAAAGAAAATCAATCACAAAAGGTGAGGAAAAACACTGACTGGGAAGAATTCTGCAACTGTTCAGCAAAAAGCAGTGCAAGCTCCAGCCTTGGTACAAGACATGATTTCCAGTAACCTAAAGGGAAAAATAAGTCAAATGTACTTAGAGCTGATTAAAATAAATGAAACACTGATGGAGTATATCATCTCAAATACCAAAAGGCTGGAAAAAATGGAAGAAGCTTTAATCAGACATTCAGATGAAGTGATAAAACTGCAAAAATCAGAGGATGAAATGAAGAAGAGGCTGGCTCAGTATAAGACTGATCTAGACGAGACGTTTCAAAAACATAAATTAATTAGAGGAGACAGCACATAGGGAAAACCTGAGATTTCCTGCTGTACCGAGAGGCTGGAACAAACAGACTATTAATTTTATGAAAGTATAAATAAGCAACTGGACTGGTATTCCACAGCAGGAGTTAACTGAAAGAGCACATCATATATACACCCCAAACCTGGCCATGAGAAAGCAATCTAGACCTTTAACAGTAAAGATACAATCCTACTTGCCGAAGGAGTGGATTCTGACAAAATTGTAACAGAAGGACAATGTACTAAAAGTGGGAGACAGTAGAGTGCTTGTAGAAAAAGTTTACTCACTGTAGACCAGGTAGAAGAGGACCAAATTTATTCCACTAATCAGGAATTCAGAGAAGCAGGCAATGAGATTCAAACTGCTGTACTCAACTATCTTCAGAAAATTATTTCCTGGAGGGACAAAATCATTTTTGATGCATAACATGCTAAGTAAGAAATACAAACGTTTGTCCAACAAAAAGTGAGCTGTGAAACAGAAGGATATTCTGCTTCTTGTTTTTCTGGTGATAAACCACCACAGAGGAACTGTGCCAGTGAAACTTTTCCAGTGTTTCAACAGAAAATGATTGCAAGATGGAAAAAAGTACAAGAGTTGACCACAAGAACCGAGAGTATGTTAGAAATGAAGCAGAGATTGGATTTGGGAGATAGAGATAAACAGGAAAAAAAAAAGAAACTCAGAAATTGACAAATGTGAGATTACAAAGCATTAATTATATTTGTGAAACATGACAGAAGAAAACCTGGAAATACTGGACTTTTTGGCTTTGTTAAACTTGTAGGGGACTAAAATATATGCCCAACTTCATGTCATTAATGTTTGGAAGAACAATTGGGAGATGGGAAGAGGAGGGATAGAGTTAACTGTAAGTAAAACAAAATATTGTTCTTAAAAGCAGTATTTGTATAATGCATTATATAATCTGTATGCTATAAAGTAAAATTTTCTCAGTTATTTTCAAGTGTAATGGGAATACTAAAATAAATGGGTGCCCCTGATTTTCCTTCTTTTCTATTTTTCCTTGTTCAGTTTTAAGAAATGTAGGCACTGCAATGTAAAAAAAAGAAGAAAAGTCTGGTTACGAGAACATGATACAAGAAAAAGTTGATGTGCCCTTTCTCATTCTTGCATAGGGGAATGACTGGATTAAGGCCCTTGGCTTGATCTAGTAACAAGTTTTAAAAGAAAGCAAATAAAGAAAAAAGAAAAATTTTATATAATAAAGCTTTCCTCTAACAAATAAATAAATGCTTGCAGAAGCAACATTGTATCTTGGTTATCATGCCTCCATGGAGACAATCCGATAAAGAGCAATAAAAACAGAATACTTATTTCTTTCAATGGCTAGGAGATCATGTTTTCTGAAAGCAATCAAGAGTTCTCTCAATCTGGGATAGCAATAAAGATAAGACAAACCAGACAGCACTTCATAGAAGCACAGGCTGTTCAGTGCATCTTAGCATGGATAAACCTTTATTTAATCTTATCCCAAGTCTGTGACTGTGGCTGTCAATTTGGGAAAATTACTCCTATTTGGAGGGTAAAACTTCAGTATTTGAAGATGTACTGTACATAGTTTTGTGTGTTAATATTAAGTTAATAGGTTTTAGGTGTTTATTGAGGGTGCATTTGTTTTTTTTTGTTTTTTTTGAGGGGTTTCGATAACATCAAAAAAAATTTAAGATGTGACATAGGCTTAAATGGATATGCCAGGAAACAAATGTATAATATATCAACCTTCCAAACATTAGTGTATGAATGTAACAAAAAAACTAGAACTCGATACTTAAAATAAGCTGTTACACATAAATAGCAGGAATAATGCCTTTTTAACATAATGATCTTTTAATTATCTTTAAATGTCAATGGTATCACAGATATATGCAAAAAAGAAAGAATAATAAACTATACTAAAAATGCAGAGTGCAAATAGCCATACTATAGAAAACGCATTGGGAAATAAATGAACATGTGAATGTGATAAAAATAGGGTTTCAGGAAGGTTACTCAGTGGGATACCTGGGACAAAGGAAACAAGAAGTACTTATATTAATTGCAAAAGGAGTTCCAGTAGTGAAAGAAGAGGATAAAAAAAGAAAATAATAGTAGATTTCTATTTTTTGTAAGTGAGGAGGATAACACTGGCATGTATTTATATTCCACCTAAAACTGCTATAATGGAGTTTAAGAAAATTCTGGGAGAAATAATCAGCTTTCAGCAAGGAATATGACTTATACTTGGGGACTGGAATTTGATTTGCAGAAGGGGAAGGCATGTCTGGGGGGCCTAGAAGGGAAATATAACAAAAAAGGGAAGATTTTTAAAGAAATTTATGAAAATATTTGTCATGGAAGATGTGAATTCAAGTAGTAGGAGTTTGGAGTGAATTTATATATTATTCCCCAAGATATAAAAACTGGGCTAGGCTAAACAGAAATTACATTTCACAGGAACATATGCATTTAATTGAACATTTTGATGGACATCCAATAACTATTTCAGATCCACCTCCAACAATAACTAAAATAAAAATGCAGGATAATGAAATAAAAATTAAACACTGGCGCTTTTCCCACCTATCTGTTGAAAAGAGAGGAATTTAAGGAATGTGTAATGGAAATTAATTATTAAAGAAGACAGACATTTCTTCTGAAAAATATAGCTAGGGAAATTAAAGTAGAGTTTAAAAATAGGGTGGAAATAAAAGAAAAGGAGCTATGGTTAAAAATAAGACTTATTTAGAGGGACTGATAAATGTTTAATATTGCAGAATGGGGAGAATCTTACAGAACACAAAGAGGAGCGAGTGCAGAATGCTAAACACAAAATAAGGGATTACTTGATAATATGCATGAGTTTAGAAACACTGCTGTTAAAAAACTGCTATTTGATAATAACTCCAGAGCACAAAAACTTTTAGCACAATGACTCAGGCAACAGAAAGTAGAATGGGTTGTCACCAAGCTTAGGGAGTTTATAACAAGGACAACAACAAGAGATCCTGTAGAGGTACTAGAAATATTTCAGAAATTTTATGAAAGTCTGTATAAAGCAGAGAAATATGCAAATCAAGAAAAGGTACAAATGGAGACGTTTAGGAAAGAATTAAATATGCCAAGGTTGGAGGTAGATGAGGTTCAATTACTAGCAGTTAGGATAGAAGGAAATGAGATAGCAATGGTGATGTATAACCAAATCCACAGGAAAGTCCCTAGGAATAGATGGTATTGCTGTAGAAGTTTGGAAGCTAGGAGGGAAGAAGATCTGGAAGATTTTGTTTAACACTATTTTAAGAGAAGGAGAAGCACCAACATCCTGTAACAAAGCAGTGGTAGCTGTAATACCTAAAGACAGTAAAGACCTATCAGATCCAGTTTCATATAGGCCCATTTCAATCTTAAACATGATTATGAAGTGTTTATGTCTATAATGGCTAAAAGAAAGACAAAGGTGGCGCCAAAATTGATAGATATGAATCAATGTGGTTTTGTGGAGGAGAGGCAAACATTTAACAAGATTAACAGAACACTGATGATCCAGCATGTAAGGAAATATCATTGTTAACGAAAAGTGCAGTGTTAAGAGGACGAACTGCACCGGACAACTAGAATTCCAATACCAGCTTTATTGTATGTTAAACATTAAACAAATAACACGTTTTTCGTCACTTAGATCAAACTTCATCAGACAAGAACTAACACAACAAACAACCATATATATATATGCTGACCTTTGTTTGAAATAACCAATGGAAATCTGGCAGTGTTCATAAATATGAATGAATGCATTGAAATACAAATATATGACATTAAACAAGTCGGAATAAAATGCTGTGATTCACAGATATAAAATATATTATATGTACCACTTTTGAAGTAGCAAATAGTGTCATAAAATGAATTTTTAAAATTTTTTTCGTAACCACACCTGTTTAATAATAACTGATTTGTGTTGAAAAATCACCAACAATGCTCCCATCTAGTGGTCAAGATTTGATGTACACTGAATTTCCATCATGAATTTTGTGCTCCGTTCATAAATAATAACTGTTTTGAATAATTAATAGTACCTGAATAATAAATATATGTATATTGAGATCTATGAAGTATAAAAAAAATATATATATATATGAAATGAATAATGATTATATATTATATATAATAATGGTGTAATAGATGTTGTAAATGGAATATGTGAATAAATATGTACACAAATATAAATATAAATAGATAACCACAAAACATAAAACAATGCCCCAATAAATAATATATATATATACAATATAAATGTGATAACTTGATAATATAATGTAATAATATAATATAATATAATATATATATATATATATGTACAGGCATGAAACATGTAATGATAATAAATAAATAAATAACATCAATATTATTATAGTTGTTAAATAGAGCAAATATATGCTAAAAGATATGCATCTGTATCCTATACCAACACCTTAATCTAATATGTAAAAAGAATCATGTAATATGATCTAAAAAACAGCCTTGTAGAAAATAATTGATTCAAAATAGGCTGTTGATAATATACCATAAAATGTAAATATAAATGTAAATATAAATATAAAAATATGTATTAAATATATAGTATAAAAACAATAAAATAACATGAAAATGAAAATAAAAAAGTGTTATAATTTGGCTGCCCTTAATTTTAAAACTGGAGCAAGGGAGATATTGTCATTTAACCCAGGGAATTTATTTGCCTCCAAAATAATTTGCCAAAATAATTCCCTATATTCTATCTGGGTCTCCCAGAGGCCACCTCTTTCATCTTTCGCTACCTCATCTAAAATGAAAAATGTATATTTTGCCAAAGGACAAATGTTCAAGTGTTTATATAGTGCATTGTGTTCTTTCTTCTTTTTGATATTGTTCAAATGTTCATAAATCCTTCTTTTAATCTTTCTCTCGGTCTTACCCACATAGAAGGCCGAGCAGATGTCACATAAGGCAATATATACAACTCCAAAAGAATTACAGTTGCTGTATGTTTTACCAACAATGTCTTTTTCTCTTGCTTGAACAAAAACTTTTGTGAATTAGTCATGAATTAACATTGTGAACACATTCCACAAGAATAAGTACCCTTAATTTTAGTGCTTTTCTTATTTTCCCTATGTTGAGCTATCAACCAATCTTTGATGTTGCGTCCTTTTCTAAAAATGATGTTAAAAGAATCAATCGACTTGTTGAAATTCAGGTCTGTAATATTAAGGAATTTGTCCCATTCCTTAAAAAACACTTGTTTTACAATGCCTGCATCACCACTATATTGGGTGACAAATGAATAGGTGTACATTATATCTTTTTTCTTATTTTCTAATGAACCTGGTGCTTGAACATTAGCAGCAATAGAGGGGTTATGATAGCTCAATATAGGTGCAAATCTATATTTTCTCCCTTCTATAACTTCTGTTTTAATACAGTTGCAAAAATCCATAGGGTAACCTCTGTCCAAAAACATACTAACCAAGAAATCAATTTCATCACTGAAATCTTGATTGTTAGAAGTCATTCTTGAAATCCTAACCATTTGGCCTTTTACAATGCTCTTCTTCTGGTGTAAAGGGTGTGCACTTTTATAGTGTAGATAGGAATTGGAAAAAGTTTTTTTCCTATACACCCTTGACTTCAAACAGTCTCCTTTTTCTAACGTGATGTCCAAATAATTTATGCTGTTTACATTGATGTCATGGGTGAATTTTAAAAAGGCAGTAGTCCGGTTAATATACTGGATAAAATCATTTAACCTGTCCATACTGTCCTTCCAAAATATAATAATGTCATCTAAGAAGCGTTTATATAGAACCCAGCAGTCTTTAGAACTCCCATTATAGATGTATTTATCTTCCCATGTATTTAAAACCATATTGGCGTATATTGGAGCACACCTTGCTCCCATAGCCACCCCACTTATTTGATGAAAATATTCGCCTTGAAAAAATAGATAGTTATGTTTCAAAACTAATTCCATAAGGTTTACACATACAAGAATTTCATCATCTTTTAATGATTTGAAAGACCTAATAGCTTCTTCAAACCAATCCATTCCTGTATTGTGAGGTATTGAACCAAACAAATCAATAACATCTATGGTCACAAAGATAATATCCTTCGTAGTGGTGATATTTTTCACTTTCCCCAAAAAGTCCCATGAGTCCTTTAAATATGAGATGCCCCTAAACATTATGTCCTTTAACTTGGTATCTATATATTTAGCTAAAGGGGAAATAACTGAACCTTCCGCAGCCACTATAGGGCGTAGAGGGGGATCACCACAGTTTTTGTGTACTTTGGGGATCCCAAAAATTGAAGGAATTTTTGGTTTGCTATTATATAAAAATTCAAACATATTATAATCAATAAGTCCCTCTAAGAGTAAATCATATAATGTTGTATAAATCCTTTTGTACCCAATATTAATCTCATTAATAGAGATATTATCATATTTAGACTCATCAAGTAATAAGTTAAACATTTTGCCTTCATACATGATAGAGCTCATAAGGATCAATCCTCCCCCTTTGTCAGGTTTCATGATTCTCAGGTTAGAATTTTCTTTTAAACTCTTGAGTAATGAAAACTCGTTTACTGTGAGGTTTGGAGCAAAATGGTTAATTTTGACTGCTTTTCTTAATTCATTCTCTATCATTTTTTCAAATTTTTTTAGTTGTGGGTGTATGGGGGGGTTCCATATACTTTTTTTTCTTCAATTCATCAGGATAATCTACTTCTCCTGAAATACACCCACAAATTAACTCAAGATTCATTTTTCTCAAAAACATTTTCATGTCAATGATCACTCTAGTAATGTCACACTTAGTTTTTGGTACAAAGTTAAGTCCCTTAGAAAACAGCTCAAAATAAATATCATCAATTTCAAGTTCTGTGTAATTAAAAATATTAAAATTCTTGTATTTAGCACATGTACAAATGACTGAGGTGTCACCAGTGTGTTGAATATTGGTGTCAATATTGTTAATATCGAAGCTCATAATGCTCTCATTAATTGATGTTTCTGCAGTGACCGTAACTAATATCTCCTCCCTCTTCCTCTCCCCCCTCCCCTCCATCCTTTCTTCTGATAGTTCTCTTCTCTTTGATTTCTGATCCTTTCTGACCTCCGAAGGGGGGGAATTCTAAAGGGTCAAAAATGTCATGTGCAAAATCAGCCTGTTACTATTCATTATCCTCATTAATATCATGCCTGTATATGTCATTATGTAAAAATCTCTCATTTTTATAGTTAAAAATAATTCTTGGTTTTGAGTATTGAATACCCTTGTCATATTCAAACATGTTCCTTAAAATTTTTCTTTTTTTCTTTTCTAAAATTCTCTCGCGTTTCACATCTATGTCTTTTCTCAAAGCTAAATACTTCTTTCTCTCTAAATCAACGGTAAATAAAAGGTCATTTGTGATTTTTCCATTTACAACATCAATTTGCTTCATTAAACAATCAATATCATCTTCATTGTTCTTAATAATACATCTCAGGAGCTCAAAGCCCCATCCGTCAAACATGTTAAAGCAACTTATCATGAAACTTAGTGCCTTCTTTTACATTGTTAGGGTATTTGTATATACATAAACCCTTAGGAACTATTTTTTCCTGCAGACACTCTTTTAAATACGCATTATCAATATTTAAAATCCTGTATTTAAATAATAAATCATTAAGTTGATGCAAATGGTCAGCATAAGTACAAATATTATCATTGTCCATACATGAAATGTCTTTAAATGCTACTTTCCGTTTAAGCCACTCGCTAAGAGTAACATCATTGTTTTGTAAA
Organism: Protopterus annectens; assembly: GCF_019279795.1. Taxonomy (NCBI): domain Eukaryota; kingdom Metazoa; phylum Chordata; order Ceratodontiformes; family Protopteridae; genus Protopterus; species Protopterus annectens. The sequence continues at coordinate 1,300,352,126 of NC_056743.1, read as the reverse complement.
CAGTCACCTTGATTTCCAGGCAGCCTACGAGTGTTGCCATAGTTGTTCTGTTCCAAAACAGGACTGCTGTCTCAATTCACGATGTTGGGAAAATTGTTAGCTCCACTAGGACCAGTGTTTGCAAATTCCACGCTATCCCAGTTAGCCCCATTACTCGTTGTCCCTCCATTGCTCTCTCCAAGCGTGCGTAGAGCTTTTTGGTTGCCCGGAGGTGTTGCGTTGCTTTTCTGACTAACCAGCGTGTTGCAAACAGGAGTCAGCAGTGCAACTAACTGACTCAGTTGCCCAATAAGTGCCGTAAGTTGATCCCCTTGAGATGTAGCAGAGCCCAAACGGGTCAGGGAAGAACTGTCCTCACTCTCCATGGAAAAAACTAATAAACAGGATATGAAGCGCAGTGCAAAAACAAACTAGTAAACGAAAAGTGCACTGTTAAGAGGACGAACTGCACTGGACAACTAGAATTCCAATACCAGCTTTATTGTACGTTAAACGTTAAACAAATAACACATTTTTCGCCACTTAGATCAGACTTCATCAGACAAGAACTAGCACAACAACCATATATATATGCTGACCTTTGTTTGAAATAACCAATGGAAATCTGGCAGTGCTCATAAATATGAATGAATGCATTGAAATACAAATATATGACATTAAACAAGTCGGAATAAAATGCTGTGATTCACAGATATAAAATATATTATATGTACCACTTTTGAAGTAGCAAATAGTGTCATAAAATGAATTTTTTAAAATTTTTTTGTAACCACACCTGTTTAATAATAACTATTTGTGTTGAAAAATCACCAACAATGCTCCCATCTAGTGGTCAAGATTTGATGTACACTGAATTTCCATCATGAATTTTGTGCTCTGTTCATAAATAATAACTGTTTTGAATAATTAATAGTACCTGAATAATAAACTTTTACTAACAAATTTTGAAAAAAAAAAAAATTTTTGAAAAAATTATAGAGAATGAATTAAGAAAAGCAGTCAAAATTAACCATTTTGCTCCAAACCTCACAGTAAACGAGTTTTCACTACTCAAGAGTTTAAAAGAAAATTCTAACCTGAGAATCATGAAACCTGACAAAGGGGGAGGATTGGTCCTTATGAGCTCTATCATGTATGAAGGCAAAATGTTTAACTTATTACTTGATGAGTCTAAATATGATAATATCTCTATTAATGAGATTAATATTGGGTACAAAAGGATTTATACATTATATGATTTATTCTTAGAGGGACTTATTGATTATAATATGTTTGAATTTTTATATAATAGCAAACCAAAAATTCCTTCAATTTTTGGGATCCCCAAAGTACACAAAAACTGTGGTGATCCCCTCACCCTATAGTGGCTGCGGAAGGTTCAGTTATTTCCCCTTTAGCTAAATATATAGATACCAAGTTAAAGGACATAATGTTTAGGGGCATCTCATATTTAAAGGACTCATGGGACTTTTTGGGGAAAGTGAAAAATATCACCACTACGAAGGATATTATCTTTGTGACCATAGATGTTATTGATTTGTTTGGTTCAATACCTCACAATACAGGAATGGATTGGTTTGAAGAAGCTGTTAGGTCTTTCAAATCATTAAAAGATGATGAAATTCTTGTATGTGTAAACCTTATGGAATTAGATTTGAAACATAACTATCTATTTTTTCAAGGCGAATATTTTCATCAAATAAGTGGGGTGGCTATGGGAGCAAGGTGTGCTCCAATATACGCCAATATGGTTTTAAATACATGGGAAGATAAATACATCTATAATGGGAGTTCTAAAGACTGCTGGGTTCTATATAAACGCTTCTTAGATGACATTATTATATTTTGGAAGGACAGTATGGACAGGTTAAATGATTTTATCCAGTATATTAACCGGACTACTGCCTTTTTAAAATTCACCCATGACATCAATGTAAACAGTATAAATTATTTGGACATCACGTTAGAAAAAGAAGTAGACCATTTGGAGTCAAGGGTGTACAGGAAAAAAACTTTTTCCAATTCCTATCTACACTATAAAAGTGCACACCCTTTACACCAGAAGAAGAGCACTGTAAAAGGCCAAATGGTTAGGATTTCAAGAATGACTTCTAACAATCAAGATTTCAGTGATGAAATTGATTTCTTGGTTAATATGTTTTTGGACAGAGGTTACCCTATGGATTTTTGCAACCGTATTAAAACAGAAGTTATAGAAGGGAGAAAAGATAGATTTGCACCTATATTGCGCTATCATAACCCCTCTATTGCTGCTAACATTCAAGCACCAGGTACATTAGAAAATAAGAAAAAAGATATAATGTACACCCATTCATTTGTCACCCAATATAGTGGTGATGCAGGCATTGTAAAACAAGTGTTTTTTAAGGAATGGGACAAATTCCTTAATATTACAGACCTGAATTTCAACAAGTCAATTGATTCTTTTATCATTTTTAGAAAAGGACGCAACATCAAAGATTGGTTGATAGCTCAACATAGGGAAAATAAGAAAAGCACTAAAATTAAGGGTACTTATTCTTGTGGAATGTATTCACAATGTTCATTCATGACTAATTCACAAAAAAATTTTGTTCAAGCAAGAGAAAAAGTCATTGTTGGTAAAACATACAGCAACTGTAATTCTTTTGGAGTTGTATATATTGCCTTATGTGACATCTGCTCGGCCTTCTATGTGGGTAAGACCGAGAGAAAGATTAAAAGAAGGATTTATGAACATTTGAACGATATCAAAAAGAAGAAAGAACACAATGCACTATATAAACACTTGAACATTTGTCCTTTGGCAAAATATAAATTTTGCATTTTAGATGAGGTAGTGAAAGATGAAAGAGGTGGCCTCTGGGAGACCCAGATAGAATATAGGGAATTATTTTGGCAAATCATTTTGGAGGCAAATAAATTCCCTGGGTTAAATGACAACATCTCCCTTGCTCCAGTTTTAAAATTAAGGGCAGCCAAATTATAACACTTTTTTTATTTTCATTTTCATGTTATTTTATTGTTTTTATACTATATATTTAATACATATTTTTATATTTATATTTACATTTATATTTACATTTTATGGTATATTATCAACAGCCTATTTTGAATTATTTTCTACAAGGCTGTTTTTTAAATCATATTACATGATTCTTTTTACATATTAGATTAAGGTGTTGGTATAGGCTACAGATGCATATCTTTTAACATATACTTGCTCTATTTAACAACTATAATAATACTGATGTTATTTATTTATTTATTATCATTACATGTTTCATGCCTGTACACACACACACACACACACACACATATATATATATATATATATATATATATATATATATATATATATATATTATATTATATTATTACATTATATTATCAAGTTATCACATTTATATTGTATATATATATTATTTATTGGGGCATTGTTTTATGTTTTGTGGTTATCTATTTATATTTATATTTGTGTACATATTTATTCACATATTCCATTTACAACATCTATTACACCATTATTATATATAATATATAATCATTATTAATTTCATATATATATATATATTTTATACTTCATAGATCTCAATATACATATATTTATTATTCAGGTACTATTAATTATTCAAAACAGTTATTATTTATGAACGGAGCACAAAATTCATGATGGAAATTCAGTGTACATCAAATCTTGACCACTAGATGGGAGCATTGTTGGTGATTTTTCAACACAAATCTGTTATTATTAAACAGGTGTGGTTACGAAAAAATTTAAAAAAATTCATTTTATGACACTATTTGCTACTTCAAAAGTGGTACATATAATATATTTTATATCTGTGAATCACAGCATTTTATTCCGACTTGTTTAATGTCATATATTTGTATTTCAATGCATTCATTCATATTTATGAGCACTGCCAGATTTCCATTGGTTATTTCAAACAAAGGTCAGCATATATATATGGTTGTTTGTTGTGTTAGTTCTTGTCTGATGAAGTCTGATCTAAGTGACGAAAAACGTGTTATTTGTTGAACGTTTAACGTACAATAAAGCTGGTATTGGAATTCTAGTTGTCCGGTGCAGTTCGTCCTCTTAACAGTGCACTTTTCGTTTACTAGTTTGTTATTGCACTGCGCTTCATATCCTGAAATATCATTGTTGTTGATGGGTCTTGATGGAAAGAAAGCATTTGACAGAGTAAGCTGGGAGTTTATGAGCAGGGCAAAAGAAGTATTTACATTCCCTGATAAAATTATAAGGTTGATTAGGAGGATATATGAGGGATCATAGGTGAAAACTAAAGTGGGTGGGTTCCTCTCTGATAATCCCTGTTTGAGCAGAGGAACCAGGTAGGATCTCTTCTTTTCCCTTTGTTATTTGCATTATATTTAGAACCATTAGCAAAGAAAATAAAGGATTCAGAAAGTCAAGGATATAGCTGGCATAGTAGTCAAGAAAATCTGGCACTATTTGCAGATGATATTATTTTATAACTGATAAAACCAGAAAAGGACATTTCAGTGTTGTGGAACATTTTGAGGGAGTTTCAAATGTTTTTGAGAAACAAAATTAATGAAGCTAAAACAAAAGCACACAAGTAACCGGTTCAGCGATATCCATTTTTTTTTATGGGGACATGACAAAATGAAGTGCTTAGGGGTATGGATTAAAACAGATTCTGGGTGGCAGCTAAGGATATATGCAAATAGACTAAACAAAAGATAATACAAAAACTGAGAAATTGACAGCTCTGTCACATGAATATGGATAGCAAATACAAGCAGTTAAATGTTTTAGACCCTTTAGTTTTATACACAGGCAGTTTTTTTATCAGCCACTGAAGAAGTCGTCTATAGCAATTAATAAAGAACTGAATAATTTTATCTGGGAGCAGTTAGATGGCAAGAGTCAAGTGGGATAAGTCAATTCTTACAATAGAACAAGGTGGTTTGAGATTACTGGATATGAAGGGGTAATTCAGAGCTATACGATTAAGGCTCCTATATATAGCTCAAGCAGAAACCTGTAATTCAAAGTGGAAAGGGATGATGATGAAATGGGGGAAAGCAAGAAACAAAGAGAGACTGTGATTCTGGATGCAGATCCTTAAGGAGAATAATAATAACCATACACAATATTATATTCACAGAGTAGCAGAAAGTAAGAACTAAGTCAACATGGGAATGGAGAAAGGAGAGTCTGTCAATATGGATAACTGCAATTAGGGATACAGACAGGCAAGAGAGTGCTGGAATTTACTGGAAACTACTGGCAAAAAAACAAGGTATTGGGAGCAAATAATTAGACAGGAAAAAGGTAACAGAATGGGAAGAGGCCTAGAATTGATTTGGACTGCAGGCTAGAGATTGCCTTCCCAATCAAGGACTGACATCAGAGTATTGGCAAAGAGAAAGAAATAGGGGATCCTAAGAAAAAGACTAGGACTGGCAGAGATTTTAGTGAATCTAGAACAGAAGCTGCTGCTAAAAAGGAATAATTAGTAGACTATACAAAATAGTGCATGATAACTATAGGGATCAATCAGAGGAGGTTAGAAAGGATTGGGAAGAGAGACTGGATAAGCAATTTGCAACAAAATAACAGGGGATATATGTATGTTTTCTAAATATGCAGCAAAGTCTAGAAGATTTAGGATCTTTGCTTCTAAGTGTTTACATAGGTATTTTTATACCCCAAGTAGACGCCAAAGAATTTTTCCTCAGGTAGACAGCAAATGTTGGAGGTGTGATGGGGAAGAAAGAGGCAACTGGGAACAGATTTTGTGGGAGTGTAATAGTTGTCAGATTTTAAAGATTTCCTGCAGACTACTCTGTCAGAGATACTGGGTGAGCAAGTTGGTGTAACTAAGGAAATTATTGTTTTAGCTATTATACAGAATCAGAATTGCCTAGACATTGTAAGGCCTTGCTAAGTCTAATTATGGTGGCTGCCAAAAAGGCAATCACTAGAAAATGGAAATCAAAGTCTAAACCAACTGTATTAGAAATAGTGAACATAGGAAAACAACTGGGATTTGGATATTTAGAAAAGGGTAGGAGCAAATTATATAAAAAAATGGGAATCATGGGAACAATACATGCAGAGGAAGAACAAGGTTTAAAAGAAGGCAGGATGTGAGTGAGCTACGCAATGTTTGACTGACGATGACTGGATAGATTATAAGTGATGTATAATGTTTACAACTAAAATGATGACAATATGGTTTGTGAAGTATAATGTTTGCAACTAAAATTTTGGTTTATTTCCATTTATATAAATATATGATTGCATATGTCATAAGGGATCTACTTCAAATGATCGAACTTTTAAATGTTCGAATTGTATATGGCAGAGACCATACATCGAACATAGTAAAAAAAAAAAAAATAATAAAAAAATGTTTCTAGCATGCAGCCCCCACGTGGGGGGCTGCTCCCACCACACTTCCCGCTACTTAAATATACCAAATCTGAGATCGCACTACATTGTGGAAAAGGGAAATCTTCCCGTTCCGCACTGTACGGAGATCTCCATTCAGACCGTTCGAACTTTTAAAAGTTTGATCATCTGAAGGGGACCTGTCATAAGTGATAATTTAATAAAGAAGTTTCTTGTTAAAAAAAAATCTCATCTCCTTTTTGTAGATGACTTAAAATGGTAAAGTTCATTAGATCTGGATCTGAAAGCACAAATACAAATAGTTAAAACTTTCTCAGATGATATAAAAATGGAATTGGTCTTAATACATGCATAAAAGCAACATTTATAAAAGGAAAAGTACAGTATCAAGAAATAAACAATACAGGATAGAAATGCAATATAAAGGAATTTAAGTAGGATAATGTGCATAAATATATGGGGATAGATTAAATGTCAGCAATACAACATGAACAAATGAGAATAAAGCTAAGTTAGGGATACTTCAGAAGACTGAAGCGAATCCTAAAAATTGTCTGGACATCTAGGAACAAAGTGCAAGCTACAAATCAATTTGCTTTTCCTGTTTTAACTTAACAGTTTTGATGCAATGAACTGTCCCAAAACAATTCTGAAACAAGAAAATGTTTCATGGTTATCAAATTATGTATAAAAACCAGTGCAAGATTATATCCCTCGATCAGAAGGAGGTAGGTCCCTCCGTGAAAATGATTACAAGTATAGGTTTGCATCTGTGGGACTGCATACTTATCTGCTGACCTCATCAGATCCAAACATAGTGAAAGTTCTAAAACATGAAGAGAAGAAATGCAGGATGGTGTCTTTGCTTAGTTTAACAGAAGCACTTTGGAACAGAGTAGGACTGGAACTCAAACTAGAGAGTAAATGAGAATGAGACAGCAACTGAAACTGTCAAAAACAAAAGAAGGAATACAAAGCAAAGCACCACAATAAAAAAGACAGAACACTGAAATGTCCACAAATATCCTGGCAAGTATGAACTTCTAGATTATCAACATGTTGACCATGATATAATGCTGAGATGGTTAAGGAGAAGTGAATTTAAATAAAAAAATGGAACAATAATACTGGTGTCCCAAGACAGTGGGCTACATATATGATGGTTTATAAAGTCTATAGAAAAAGTGAGAGAAACAGACCAATGCAAATTCTGTAAAAGAGAACTAGAAACAGGTGCACATCTTGGAACTGGGTGTGATACACTCATCGCTGACGGTTTGTAAACTGAAAGGCACAGCAGTGTGGCAAGACTGTTGCACTGGAGATTGCACAAACACTACAATAGAGATGTAGTGAAGAAGCATTGGAAACATGAACCACAAAGCATTATTAACATTCATGTTCCTATCACATGGAATCACCCAGTACCAACACTTCTAAAAATAGATGCAAGAAAACCACATATAGTAGTCCAAAAAAGACAAATGTAACAATAATTGAAATTGCTTCACCCAGTAATTATAGTGTATTATATAGAGAGAGACACAAAGTCATCAAATATCAGGATTTGCAAACAGTACTGAAAGCAATGTGTAAGAATTATACCAAGACATTTCCATTAGAAGTAGGAGCAACAGGACTAATAAAAAAGAATTTAAAATCATACTTAAATACATTAACAATAGAAGTAATCCCATATGAACTGCAAAATGAGGTAATTCTGGGTACATTGTGGGTGCTATGAAGAGCACTCTTGGAAAACATCAAAGAGTGAAGCAGTACTAATTATCATGGTCTCTCCCTAGAGAGGATGATGACTCCAAGGTCAGTAAAATCTTTGTTGGTGTCCTAAACACACCAGTCCCTCTCGAATAAAAGTGTCAAAGTCAACCCTGATAGATGGCTAGCTTTAGCAACTAAACAACTCATAAAACAAAGAGATAAAGCATGGAAAGTCTATATAAAAAATAAAACAGTGCTAAGTTTATTAGCATACAGCCAACAAAGAAATCTAACAAAACATCTTATCACCAAAGATAACAAAACTTATTACTCAGACAACTAAAACATACACACTAATACTTCAAAACTGTTCTGGGCTTCAGTCAATAAACTATTAAATCTAGGAACAGCCACACAGACAACAACAAACACAAAAACAAAATGATACCACAGCCAACCAATTCAATATCCACTTTACACAGACAGTACAGTCATTAACCAACCAGGTGACTAATCAAGCTCTTGATGCCCTTATTCAGTCAAATTATCTCATTCAGCATTTCTCCTTCCAACCAGTTCCCACAGATACAATCAAAAAATGCCTCAAAAATTTAAAGCCTACAACAACTGCTACATCTGCCTGGCAAATATCTTACAATAACAGCTGAGGCTACTGCATATCCATTTTCAGTTCTGACAAATCAGTCCATATCTGAAAAAGTCCATTCACTATGGAAAAACTTCACAGGGGTGGAATCCATACATTTTTCAAACTAAAGGCAATTGTCATTTTATCTCCCTTATCTGAATATTAGAAAAACCTATTTATATGCAACTTCTCAACTATCTAACTAATAACCAGCTTCTGTTTTCACCAAACATGGCTTCCATCCTCCCCGCAGCACACTAATACTTTGCTGAATTTTGTTAAATCTCAACAGCCATAGAAATGCTGGAATCCTAGTCAACACCATATTCCTAGACTTATCAAAAGTGTTTGAAAATGTCTCCCATCAGAAACGTTTACATAAACTCTCATCAGTAAAGCTCTTCACTGCAATTGTTTCAAAGCCATCTCTCAGAGCACAAGCAATGAAATGGAAAAATATTTCTCTGTGTTTTTGCCAGTAACTATTGGAGTCTCAAAAGAATATTTAGTAGGCCTCATATGTTTCAACATATTCATCAATGACCTCTACACTGCTACAAAAAATATTGCTGTAGTTCAATATGCCGATGACCTGACCCTAATAAGCTCTGCCAAATCCCTCTCTAAATTGCAAAACCTTACAAAATACTTATCAACTGAAACATTCACAAGTACCACTAAAACCTGAAAAAATATTACTTCCCTTTACCTCAAACATGTATACCAAAACCACACTAACATCACTAACATCTCTGTCAACAAAACCATGACAAAACAAGTAAACCACACAAAATTACTAGGTGTCATCATAGATGACCAGTTGAAATTCAACCACCATGCATCACATGTGGTTAAAAAACATAATCAAAATCTAGATATATTTTACAGAGTAAAAACCTATCTTAATGACATTGCCAGAAAATGTACAGCCTCTACCCTTTTTACTGCCATTGCTTCTCTATGCTGCCTCAATCTCCACTAACATTCAATTTTCACAACTGTTCAAACTTGAGCAATTATAATAAAACAGCCAAATTTTCAGTAAACTACAACAATAGAATATGCCACTGCCTAGCCTTCAAAGAATTAAACTAGCTAGAATTTCAACATCACCTATCTCTCAGCTGAATACAATACACAGACTTCTCTATAAGCCAGAAAATTGGCCTGTCCTTAAAAACTTAATACAACACTACTTCCCCAATAGAATTTTATACTTTACAGTAACAAATCACCAGTCCTTATAACCAAATCATCTAATACTTCCATATTCAAGAAGAGTAGCTAAACTATGGAACCACATCCCACCACCATTGAAATCCATTTAGAATGCAGATTCATTTAAAACGCAACTAAAATTTCACTTATCAAAATAATGGATCTTCTGTATATCTCCAGGATAAATGCCACTGTTATCTTCAGCTTGCCATATTTTTGAACCATTTCTCTTCATTCAGAATCCTATGCCACACAACCAGTCTTCACCAATACACGAACAGTTTTACTATAATCAGCCAGCCATATACATAGTTTTGTGACACTGCTTACCCCACCTCTATACTTTTAACACAAACTTTATGATAGCCATACATATAATTATCTATGGGCCAGCTTTATACTATACCTCTTTATCTATAACTATTATTTTGTATCCTACCTAGTTCCTTCCCTTACCTCCACTTCTTTGAATTTCTAAGCACTAATCACATGATCTTATTATCTATTTGACAAATACACCTCTTCAAAAGCTCAATGTTCAACATCTACTAATGCATAAGTATCTTTTATAATGTAACAGTTGCCTTTATTTCATATAAGTATAATCTTAATTCACAAATATGCAATTGCTTATATATATTACTTAATGTCTGTTAAAAACTCTTTATAATATGCTGGAGCTTATATCCTTGGGCCACCAATGAAAAGTTTTTTTTAGAATAAACCCAGTCAGGTGAACCCAGTAAACAAAAGCAAATTAAAAATAATTAAAATAAATAATCATACCCTGACTTAGGAATGGGGTCCATTCCAATATCGGTATTAGAGACCCAAAACATTTGTAGAAATTAAAAACGACAAAGTGCTGACCCTGACAAAATTGAGGAAGAAGGGAAAAAATAACAGCTGAGGACACCAGAGTGTTAGTGGAAAATGTTTATTCACTGTACACCAGGCAGAAGAGAAGTGAGTTTACCCCTGCAAGCTGGCGATGTCAAGAGACATTTATAACATTCAAGATGCTATACCCAGCTATTTTTTTAAATATTTTTTCTTGGAAGATCAAAGATATTTTTGTATGCAGATCAGTCTCAGCAGGAAATAAAAAGTTTACCCAGCAAAAAACGAACAAGCTTATGGGGACTATGCTTCTCATTCTTCTGGCAATAGCAAAGCCCACAGAAAGAATTTGCAAGTGAAATCTTCCCCATTGTTCTAAAGGAAAATGGTTGAGTGAAAGAATAATTGACAAATCAGGAGTACCTTGGACTGATGAACAGCAATAATGTGAAAGTAGGAAACAAATGGAAATAAAAAGAACTGCAACATGTAATTTCCATAAGATACTGTTTAAACTTGATAACTATGCTTCTACATGAAATGGCTAAAAAGACTACGCATTTGCTGACGGTGTTAAAGTGCTGGGAGGACTCTAAACATAATTCCCATTTGTCATCAATTTAAAAAAATGAAAGGAATGAAGATGTAACTTTATCTAATAAAAAGTTTTTGTTCTTAGTAAAATCTGCAAAATAAATGCCTTGAAGTAAACTGAGAAGTTATGTACCTACCATAACGTTCCATGTTAGTTGTCTTCTCTCACCTTCTTTCTTGCTGGATGGGTTCGGAGCCGATCCTCGGCAACGACTCGGCCACTTACTAAAGCTCGAGAGCTAATTTTACCGGCTCGAGGCAACCCTATATCCCATGATGCAAGGCGATGACTACCCAGATCTCATTTGGTAGCTAAGGAAATTATGCAATATATTCCTCCAACTGGAGAGGAGGAGGAAGAGGTAATAATAATAACAATAATAATAATAATAATAATAATAATAATAATAATAATAATAATAATAATAATAATCCCCCAAAAAAGGTCAACCTGATCTAGTGACACTAGAAAGCTGATTAGTTGGAAAATTTGGATCAAGACTCTTAAGGGAAGAGGAACAATCTTCTCGGTCTGACCAGGCTAGGGGGATGGTGGGCGGGACGCAAGAAAGAAGGCGAGAGAAGACAACTAACATGGAACGTTATGGTAGGTACATAACTTCTCAATGTTAAGTTGTCAATCTCGCCTTCATGCTTGCTGGATGGGACCGCGTCCCTAGCACCTCTATCCTGGGTGGCTCAATGGAACAGACTCTTGAGAACGGTGGAACCAAAATTCGCTCTGTCTCTGGAGGCCAAGTCTAATTTGTAATGTGAAACAAAGGTATGAGGAGAGGCCCATGTGGCTGCTGCACAAATACTGCCTATTGGAAGTCTAGCCTGAAAAGCTGTAGATGTAGCTAGAGCTCTGGTAGAATGGGCTTTTGGCCTAGAAATCAACTCTTTACCTCTGAGCTGAAAAATGCAAGTAATCACAGAAGACAGCCAGATAGATAGAGTTACCTTGGATACTGGAAGGCCTTTCCTGTTCTCTGCATAGGATAAAAACATTTGATCAGATTTCCTAAAATGTTTGGTTCTGTCCAGATAATATCTGAGCTGGCGGTGAACATCGAGATAATGTAGTTTTTGTTCCGCTCTATTAGAATAATTTGGGGAAAAAACTGGAAGATCAATAGATTGATTTAAGTTCATCTGCGATGCCACTTTGGGTAAGAAAGACGGATTAGTCCTTAGAGAAACTCTGTCTTTGTGGAATATTAAGTAGGGAGGACGAATGCAGAGGGCATGAAGCTCAGATACTCTCCTGGCAGAAGTAATGGCGACTAGAAAGAGTGTCTTCCAAGAAAGAAATTTCAATGAACAGGTAGCCGCAGGTATGAAAGGGGGAAGAATCAAGGATGTTAAAATTAAATTTAGATCCCACTGTGGTGGGGGGTCTCTAATCGGAGGTTTAAGTAAAAATATACCTCTAAGGAATGCCTTGCAAAGTTTATGTGACATGATGTTGTGGTCCAACAAGCCTATATGAAAATTTGAAATGTCTGCCAGCTGAACTTTTACTGTGGAGGAAGAAGATCCTGAATGAAAAATCTCAGCTAGGAAGTCCAAGACCGAATGAATCGGAGCATTAAAGGGATCTATATTCCTAGCTTTTGCCCAGAAGGAGAAACGTTGCCATTTACTAGTGTAAATCCTTCTGGTGGAAGATTTAAGGGAAGCTACTATGATATCCCGGACAGGATTAGAAATCATAGGAAGCCTGGCTAGGGATGGAAGCGGAGCAACCAAGCAGTGAGGTTGAGAGAAGGTATGGATTGGTGCAGCTGCCCCGACTGGTGGGTCAGAAGATCTGGAACCCGGTCCAGATGCCATGGCTGTACCAAAAGATAACGATGTAGGAACGGAAACCATATCTGTCGAGGCCAATAAGGGGCAATGAGAATCAACTTGGCTCTCAAGGCGGTTGCTTTCTGAATTACTTGTGGTATCAGAGGGAAAGGTGGAAAGGCATAAAGAAGTCCCCGGGGCCAATCTTGGATTACAGCGTCTCAGGGGGAATGGCCTGGAAGGGGGAAGAGAGAGAAGAAGTTGGGGCATTTGCTGTTTTGAGGAGTAGCAAAAAGATCGCGGCAAGGAAGGCCCCACTTCTGAAAAATCTCTTCCGTCACAGATTGTTTGAGAGACCACTCGTGAGGCATGAGAATAGCTCTGCTCAACCTGTCCGCTATGATGTTGGATTTCCCGGGGATATGCATTGCTATCAGAAACCGCTGAGAAGAGATTGCCCACTGCCAAAGTCTGAGTGCCTCTAGACACAGTGGATAGGACTTGGTTCCGCCCTGCTTGTTGATATACCACACTACGGACATATTGTCCGTTTGGACTGCAAAAGTTCCCAGGGGAAGAGAGTCATGGAGGGCTTGCAACGTTAAAAGCACGGCTCTCATTTCCAGGACATTTATGTGCAGGTGGCATTCGAAAGATTGCCAAGTGCCATGGACCATCCTGCCCTGATAATGCCCTCCCCCACCCGATCAGGGAGGTGTCCGATGTAACCGTGGCGACCGGGGCAGGAGGAACAAAGGGTCTGCCCTGATGGACTTGAGGGGACAATATCCACCAGGTCAGATGCCTTTTGCAAATTGGAGTTATTATGATCCTGTGACGCATGGGAAGTTGTTGAAAGGACCATTGGGCGAACAGCATCCATTGTAGGAGACGCATGTAAAAGCGGGAAAGGGGAAGAAGTGTTATGGCGGCCGCCATAAGACCCAATACTTTCAGAGCAAATCTGGCCTGAATTTTGTTGCTGAGAAGAATCACATGGACGTGTTTTTGAATGTCCAAGATTCTTTGGTCTGTTAACTTTGCTAAAAGTTGTACGGTGTCCAATTTGGTGCCTATAAAGGTAATAGATTGACAAGGCGACAAGGCAGATTTTTCGAAATTTATAGAAATCCCTAGACCTCTGCAAATGTGAATGGTGTAATCTCTGGCTTGGAGAAGTTGATGCCTGGTGGTGGCAGTGAGGAGCCAGTCGTCCAGATATGGAAACACCTGGAATCCTTGACGTCTCAGGTGAGCCGTAACTGCTGCCATACATTTGGTGAACACTCTGGGGGCTGTAGTGAGTCCAAATGGCAGGGCTCTGAATTGGAAGTGACTGGCCCCCAGCCGAAAGCGGAGAAACCTTCTGGAGCACCTGTGAATTTTTATGTGATAGTACGCATCCTGAAGGTCCACCGAGCACATCCAATTGTCCTTGCCCAGAAAGGGTAGAATGGACTGAAGCGTGACCATCCAGAATATTTTTTTCTTTACAAACTTGTTTAGTTTGCTGAGATCTAATATTGGTCTCTAGTCCCCTGTCTTTTTTGGTACTAAAAAGAACCTTGAGTAGATTCCGGATCCTATTTGGTCTGCTGGGACTGGCTGGATGGCTCTTTTTGCTAGCAGTTTTGATATCTCTGGTACTGCTAGTTCCCTTAGACCGGGTGGAACGTCTGGAAGGGTTCCCTTTTGCTGAACTGGGGTTTGAATAAAGGGAATTTTGTAACCCTCGGATATAATCAACTGTACCCATTTGTCTTGAGAAAGGGAAAGCCAGGTTGTTGGGTACAGTGATAATCTTCCCCCGACTGCCTCAGAAGGTGGACAATCGGGCAACATCTCAGGGATGCTGGAAGGGTTTGTCAGAGAGAGGCTCCCTGCTACCCTGATTCTGCGGACCCCCTCTGCCTCTAGGGCGGCGTCTGTTGTTGTTACCCCCTCTGCCTCTGGGGGTAAACTGACCTGTCTTGAAGGGGTGGAGAAACGGACTCCTACGGCAGAAAGAGTCTTGCCATCTTGTTCGCATCTAATCAAGGTGTCTTTCACTTGAGGTCCGAACAAGGTCGAACCATTAAAGGGAGAGTTTGTGAAGGACGCCTTGAAGGGGTCTGCAAAATTACAAAGCCGCATCCAGGATTGACGCCTTAAAGCCACTCCTGTACCTACGGCCCTACTCGCTCTATCGGCTGCATATGAAATGAGCCGCATGGAGGAGTTAACAATAGAGTTTAGGATTCCTAGCTGTGAGTTAATTTTATCCTGTGACCCAGCAGCTGACGGATCCTGTAAAACTTCTCCCAACTCTTTAAGAACATCTCTTTGAAGGCGGGTGAAGTGACACAAGTAGTTCAGCGATCGCATGGCAAAGGTCGCTGAAGAAAAAATCCGCTTGCCATACCTATCCATAGTCCTGGAATCCTTGTTAGGAGGATGGACAGGTACTGAAGGATCAGCTAGTTCCTTCTTTGTGGCTGCAGCCACCACCACCATGGCATCAACCGGGACACCTTTTGTCAAATATTGCCTATCAGGTGGGGCCGTAATGAATTTAGAAGGCCTCCAAGGAATGGGTTCCACCGAATCCAGGGCCATCCACGCCTTCCGAGCCACCACGTCCATAAGAGGGTCGAAAGGCGGAGACACCCAGGAGGTGGAGGGTCGAGACCCGAACGCCTCCAGGTATACTGACTTGTCCTCGGAAGGATTAAGGGAAGGCCAGTTCCCCCTCTGCTTAAGGAGTTCAAGGATGTCTGAGAAAGAGACATCCTCAGAGGGGGACCTTGGGGATCCCTCAGACTCATCCAAGTCAGTATCGGATGTAACAGACTCGGGGGGTCTAGATGTTTCCTCTTACATGTCTTCTTACACGGAGGTTCACCTGACGGGTCAGGAGAAGCCTCGGAAGAGGAAGATATTCCCAATGGGGAAACCTGAGGCGTTGGATCTCTGGGTCCGGGAGCATGAGAGTGGGAAGAGACGTCAGCAGGCACTGTAGTGGGAGGAGCTGATGGAACTGACCGTTGACTACGCCCTGGGGCTAGTACACTCCTCATCACCTCGAAGGCTCCCCCGTCAGAGAGGCCAGAAGGCTCCCGCTCCGAAGAGATAGAAACCCCAGGCCGCACCGACAGGGACGGCTCCGAGTCCGATGTCGGGGCTGAGCTCACCAGCGCCCAAGCTCCAAGAGGGAGAACGGGGTCGGACAAGGGTCCGATGCCACTCGCCCCCTCGGAGCCGACGAGAGAGACCAGACGCCTGGATCCCTCCAATGAAGGCCTCAAGGAGGAAATCGGAGCAGAGGACGACGGAGCCGAAGGGGGGGTGGTATCGGCCCCAAAGTCACAACAGTCACGGCTCCGAGGAGCTCCGGCTCCGAGCTCTGTAAGAGAGTCGAAGGAGGAATGTTAGGTGGATGTGTGATAGCTACCGTCTATTGAGATGGGCTATGGAGCATTTGGGCCAATGCCTGAGACTTTAATAGTCTACTCACCACTCTCTCAAGGTCGTGGTCGGACAGCCTGGACGACCGAGAAGAACGGCTCTGATGGCTCCACTCCGAGAGCAGGGGTGATCTCGGAGCCAAATGTATTGACTCCAACGAAGGGGATCTTGATCTCTTTTTTGAGATAGGTGGAGCCGAAGGAGCCGAGGATACGTCGGCTCCAGCCGGAGCCGACACTGAGTGCCCAGATTTAGCAGCATCGGCACCGGATGGAGCCGATACTGTAACTTGTAACATAGAAGGATCGGCTCCGGCTGGAGCCGATCTCGACACAGAAGGCGAACCAGTAGCCGATGGCTTAGGACTTGAAGCCGAAGGCTTAACTGGTTTCGAGGGCTTCCCCAGAGCCGACTTAGTCAGGGAGCTCTCAGGCTTTAATAAGCCCCTCGGTATTAATTTATTTCTGCGCTCCTGCAGGACTCTTGGGCTGAAGGCATGACAGATAGCACAAGAGTCCTGCAGGTGTAGAGGTCCCAGGCAGTAAACGCAAGAAGTGTGACCGTCTGTCAGAGACATCTTCTGACAGCACGAGTCACACTTCTTGAAGCCTGAGACCTTTGTGTCCCTCGACATAACTGTGTCGAGGAAACACTAAGTAACAAAAAACACAGACACACACACAATAAACACCCAATCCAATAATAAAAAATTTAAACAGGGATACAAACACACTCAAACACCACACAGAATCCCTGACAGAAAATTAGGAAAGGGGGAGGCTTAAGGCCTAACTTATGGGAAAGGGATAACTAACTAGAAAAATTGGGAACACTAACGGGAATAGGGTTAAATTAATCGTTAAGAGTTTACACAACAACAATAGTGACTAAAACTAAAGGGGTGAGACTAAAAGTCTGAATTCTGAAAAACTTACCAGGAGCCGGTAAAAAAAGCACCTCACAAGCGAAAGCGGCAAACGAGATCTGGGTAGTCATCGCCTTGCATCATGGGATATAGGGTTGCCTCTAGCCGGTAAAATTAGCTCTCGAGCTTTAGTAAATGGCTGAGTCGGAGCCGAGGATCAGCTCCGAACCCATCCAGCAAGAATGAAGGCGACATTGACAACTTAACATTGCATGTTATATTGTAAAGTAGCTCTGTATGGTGTGTAAAGGTATTTTAAATGATGATGGGGGAGTCTCATCAATGGTCACTGTTTATGTAAGTGATATTAAAAAAAGAAAATACTTTTTCTTGACAGACATGCATCTGGGGTATATAATGTAATGATATAAAGGCTAAACATAAGTAATATAATGTTGTGAACCTGGGCAGCTGGGGAAGAGGAGTGTACTGATTATATAATATGTGCATTAAAGTATAACAATTTCCCTGTTCTTAGACTAATGCTCTTGATTTGTGCTACAGACAAGGGAAACATTTTTTTCCCAAAGCAAACAGGCTTGAAAATGGAAAGTATGAAAAATGGTAGTTCAGAGATCTCGAATATTTGAAAACAGTTGTTTCATATACATGTAAAACTGTTAACTGTTTTTTTCTGTCAACAAGTACAAGCAGTGGAAGAAGGTAGACATGCAGATGCACACAATTAATTGGCAAGTGCCTGAAAAATGTACTCTGAAGCATTTCTATAAAAAACATCATGATTAGTATTTAAAGGGGATATGGCAAGACGTTCAGTGAAAATAAATTAAAGTCTTATACTAAAATATGTTAATACTTTTGCAAGTAGTTAAATTCCTAGCAACTTTAGTACTTACACATTAAATATAACAATACATAAAATTTAGTTTATTCATTTAAGGGAGTCAGTGCACTATTTAAATCTAAACATCAGTTAACTGAGAGCATGCAATTTATTGTTGCACACCTGGGAGAGAAACAAAGACAGGATAAAGATAGATGATATCTGAAACTTCCAAGATGGCTGCACATTGAGTAACAGCTTAATTTTAGCTCTCCCAAAGTGAAAACAGAAACTCAGCAGGGAAGGCCAGTAGACTTTTGTGTTTATGGGTACATTTCAGTAACCTGCTAGTAAGTGTACTGCCAGGATGCCAGGAAAAAAAGAAATACAGAGGACTTGGAAAAAATCAGCTACAAAAAATGAAGAAACACTGACTGGGGAAAGTTCTGCAGCTGTTCAGCAAAAAGCAATGCAACCTCCAAACATGACTTCCAGTAACCTACGGGAAGATGCAAGGCATCTGCACACAAACCTGGTTAAAATAAATGAAACACTATTGGAGTATATCAACACAAACAACAAAAGGCTGGAAAAAATAAAAGAAGATTTAAACAGATATTTAGAAAGGATGATAAAGATACAAAAATCAGAGGTTAAAATGAAGAAAAGGCTGGCTGAATATGAGACTGCTCAGGAAGAGATGTTTCAAAAAATAACAGAATTTGAGGACAGAACACATATGGAAAACCTGAGATTTTCAGCTACACCAGAGAAGCAGGAAGGAACATACTGCAATAATTTTATGAAAGCACAAATAAGCACTGAACTGGTATTCCACAGCAGGAGCTGTTAGTTAAAATGTCACATTGTGTGTGTATGCTAACCTGGCTGTGAGGAAAGTAACCTAGAACTTTAATAGTAAAGATGCTATCCTACCAGCAGAAGGAGTTGATTCTGACACAACTGTGCAAAAGGGCAAAGTACTAAAAGTGGAAGACAGCAGAGTGTTTGTGGAGAATTATTACTCACTGTACACCAGGCAGAAGAGGAGTAACTTTATTCCACTGCTCAGGGAATGTTGAAACACAGGTGTGAGATTCAAACTACTGTACTCAGCTATCTTCAAGGTATTCCTTCCTGGAATGACACAATCATTTTTGATGAAGTACATGCTAAGAAGGAAATAAAAAAGCTTGCACAACAAAAAAGTGAGCTGTGAAACAGGAGATTCTGCTTTTTCTTCTTCTGGTAATAAAGACCACAGAAAGACTGTACCTGTGAAAGCTTTTCAAAGGAAAATGTTGGAGAGAAGGAAGGGAGTACGAGAGTTGACTAAAAAAATCGAGTGTAGGTTGGAAATGAAACAGAGACAGGATTTGGAAGCTGGAGATAAACAGTGATAAAACCAGTAACAATGTGGTATTACAATGCAATAATTACATTTAGGAAATATGACAGAATAAGAAAATGTGGAAATATTGGACTTTTCAGAATTTGTTGGACCTGTGGGGGACTCTAAATCATATGCCCTACTTCATGTCATTGTTTGGAAAAATGCTTTGGGAGAGGATGAGAGGGGATAAAGTTAACTAAGTAAAGAACATTTTATTTTTTTTCTTAATAGTACTATTTTTGTGGTGTATGATTTTCTTTGCATGCTATAAACTACAGTGTTCTCAGTTATGTTTAAGTCTAATGTGGATTATGAACAGGCGCTGCTGCTTTTTTTTTCTCCCTTCCTCTCTCTTTCTTCTTGTTCAATTTTAAGAAATGTAGGCACTGCAATGTGAAAAAAAAACCTGGTTAAAACAGCATGAAAAAAGAAAAAAATAATGTGCTTTTTTTCATTCTTGCATGGGGGGAAATGACTGGATTAAGGACCTTAGATTGATTTAGTAACAAGTTTTAAGAGAAAGCAAGTAAATGAAAAAGAACATTGAACATTATGATGCATTTTTCTAGCAGATGAATGTATGCTTAGTAGCAATTCTGTATCTGGTCCTCATAACTCCATGGAAACAATCTGATAATGAGAAGTTGTCTGGTTCTCATGTCTCCATGAAGACAATCTGATAAGGAAAAATTGGTTACAGTCTGGTGGAGAGTGATTGGCTGGGGAAAAAAAAAAAGAATAGAGAAATCGGCTAGGAGATAATGTTTTCTAGAAGCATTCAAAGGGAGCTATAAAGACAAAACCAGTTAGCACTTAGTAGAAGCACAGTCGGCACCATGCCTCTTAGCAAGGATAACCTTTCTTTCAGGCTAACAGAAGTGAGTGAGTGTGGCTGTCAGTTTTGGACATTTGTTCCTGTCAGGAGGGTAAAACTTCAACATTTCAAGATGTACTTAATTTTGTGTGTTAGTATTAAGTTAATAGGTTTTAGGGGGGTATTTTTTTGTAAGTTTTGTAAGATGAGGCACTGGCTCAAATGGATATGACAAGAAACAAGTGTGTAAAAGTTCAACATGCCAAACAGTGTATGCGTGTAACATGAAAGCTGGAACTAGACATTTTAAAAAAAAGGTGTTGCACATAAAAAGTGGAATAATAATTTTTCAATACAATGATGCTTTCTGTAATATCTTTAAATGTCAATGATCAAACAGATAATTACAAAAAGAAAGAACAGTTAACTATATTAAAAATATAGAGTCCAAATAGCTGTGTTACAGGAAACACTATTGGAAAGAAATGAACGTGTAAATTTGATAAATAAACATTTTGAGGATGATTAGTCAGCATTAAAATATTACTTTACTGAAGCAAAAAATCTGAGAATAGGTGACATAGATTCAGAGATGAAACACAGCAACTGCATACAAAATCAGCTTGCAAAACATTATTGTGCACATGTAAGTTGCAAGATGGAAATATAAATTCAAAAGTGCTGCAATGCAAAATATGTAAAAGTAGTCCCTTATTATCAGAATGGCTGCCTTATCAATTTTATAATGGAATGTCAAAGGCACAGCAGGTACAGACAAGATTCAAAGAGTACTGAATTATATTGTCTAGTGCATGGAGCAAATTGCAATGCTACATAAGATATGTTTAGATAAAAATGAATGGATATTCAGCAGAGCATCAGAGACAAAGGAAAAAGAAGCAACCATATTGATTGCAAAAGTGGTTTCACTTAAGATATCAGTGGAAAAGAAAGGCAATAATGGAGATTTGTGGTGATAAGACATTAGTGGCAGAGAAAAATGACTATACTGGCATGTATTTATATATACCACCTGAAACCACTATTATGAAGATTAAGATAATTTTTGAAGGAATAATTAGCTTTATACAGGAAGCTTTATTTAATGGCTGAGACTGGAATGTGATTTGCAATAGTAAGGATGTGTTAGGAGGACCTAGAGGGGAAAAATGGAGATATTTGGAATGGATGATATTAATCTAGTAGCAGGAACTCAGAGTTTTCATTTTATTCCAGAAGGTACAATAACATGTCTAGACTGTATAGAAATTTACATTTTACAGCAGCATGAATGTTTAATTGAAAGCTTTGAGACAGATCCAATAATTATTTCAGATCACACACCAATAAAGTCTATGATAAAAATGCAGGGTAATGACACTCTTGCACTATCTTATTTATTTCTTAAAAAGGATGGAATTTATGGAATGGCTAGTAGAAATCATTCAATAGGTATTAAAGAGGATAGGCATTTCTTTACAAGGGAAGTGAGTCCATTCAGGAGGGCCTGGTTTAGCACCGAGACCCTCCTCAACACTTGTGCCCCTTAGATGTGAGAAAAATATGATCAGATGTGAGCATAACTAGCGTTGGTTTGCGAATGGCAGGGTCAACCATGCACAGATGGTTTTCCTTGATTTTCACATTGCTACAGTGGTCAAGAAATCCATCTACGTGGCACACCTCATCAAAAAAGGTTTCTCATCCAGGAAAAAAAGAGGTCATTGTTCCCCTCTACTTGTCACTCATTAGACTCATTATAGAATACAGTGACCCTTTTGGTATGTACCTCACAAGACATCTACAACAACTGGAAAGGCCACAGAAATACCTCACAAAGAGGATTACCAGCCTCAAACAGATGCTCCAGCTTTACTCCATTGCATATCGCCTACTCAGAGGAGATCTCTGCCTAACATACAAAGCTATGTCACAGAGCTGTTGGACATGTTCCACTTAAAGAAATCCCAATCTCTCTGAGCTACACACCTAGGGACCTAAACCTTGTCACAACAATAAACAGAACATGCTGGAGGGATAGATTCCTGTCCCAGAGACTTCTCATACTCTGGAATAAACTACTTATCTATATCAAACAAAGCTCCTCATTAGCACTCTAAGAAAAATTTTGATGATTGGATGGGAGATTGGAATTTCACCCCGGGGATCACTTCTGTGGCTCTGCTTGACAGGGCACAGGAAAAACATTTTCTTGGGTGGCAAAAGCCAGGGTACCTTTTTGGCTAGGCTTATATAGGTCCTAGGGCCAATAGCCTAGTACCTACCTACCTACAAACCTATGAATGCTAAGGAGTGGGATAAAATAAAATAAGAGTTTAGAAATATGGTAGAAATGAGAAAAAGAGACATGGGAAAGGAGGAATATGAATTATTTAGAGGGGTTGTCAGGGTTTAAGTACAGCAGTAAAAGGGGAATCTCACAAAATAAGTAAAGGAGCAATTGCTGAGTGGTAAAGAGAAAATAAGGGAGTATTTGGATAACGTCCACATAGCTAGCATGGCTTACTGGTTAATTGCTTTGACTATGGTGTACGGCCTCCTGGGTTCAAGACCTGGGACTGACATTTATTTATCCCACAGGGATCAGTCCTAGGTCCTCTCATGTTTCACATCTACATCTCTAAAGTTCAAGCCAACACATAGGGAAGCTGGCTGACCAAGTTCGCAGATGATTGCAAACTGGGAGCCATTATTGATCTTACGTCTGATGTAGACATTCTACAAAAAAAGCAAAAACATACGAAAAGTCAGCAATTCTGCCCAATACACACCAAAGCAGTCAATATTCCACCAAAGTTCTTTATTCCATCAACGATCTGGTACCTCGGCAATTCGCCTTCAAAGGATCACAATTCAACATTCAAAATAGGCTCATTTTATACTGTTTCATTAATTAGCCAATTAATACATTTGATTCAATTAAACTTAAAAAGTTCAAATTAAAGTGACCGTTGCATAAAATTTGACATTTACACATCTAATATGTTTTTAAATGCTTGAACCATATTATACATTCATAATTAATTCAGCTGTGTTACATATATATATGAAAAAATATATAACAAATGTATAAAAAAGTGGACTTAACACATATATATATATATATATATTTGTAAAAATATGTGCACATATATATAAGAAAATATAAACCTTATTTTTAAACAGAATTTGTTCTTTGAAACTGATCATTTAATAAATCACTCAATAAATAATGTGCATTAATAACCATCCTTTAAACACTAATAAATAAATATACATGTATATATATATATATAAAAAAATATACCTTTGTTCATTTTCTTAAATGCCCAACTCCTGATTTAAACCAAATGGTTTCAATGTATTAAATTTGAGTATCATCCTTGTTTCTAGTTCTAACAATTTTCCTACTATATCATCTCCCCTAGAGACAGAAGGTTTTCCCAATATGCAAAAGCTCAAACTGTCACTACAACCATCATGAGCATCCATAAAATGCTTCGCAACAGGACTAAAGGAATTTAGATTTCTTATATCCTTTAAATGTTCTAAAATCCTGATTTTTATCATTCTTTTTGTTTGTCCTATATACCAAATGTCCTTGCATGAACAACCTAATATATATACTACGCTGGTAGACTTGCAATTAAAAAATGGTGGAATATTGACTGCTTTGGTGTGTATTGGGCATTCTACAAAAAAAGACCTCACTGACACCAATGCCAGAAACATGACCTTAAGCGCAATGCCAAAAAAGTGCACTGTCATTCCCTTTGGGAAAAATTCGGTGCCCATGAACAACCACATAGGTGGTAGTCCACTAAACACCGAGGGTGTGATAAGAGACTTGGGGACACAGGTTGACAGCAACCTCTCCTTTGATAACCACATTGCCACTGTAGTCAGAAAGTCCTTCTATGTGGCACATTTCACTACAAAAGGTATTTCATCCAGGAAGAAAGAGGTCATAATCCCTCTCTTCTCGTCCCTCATTAGACCTATTATAGAAAACAATGCCCCATTTGGTATGTACCTCATTAGACACCTACAAAAACTGGAAAAGCCACAAAAATACCTCACTAAGAGGATCCTAGGCCTTAGACACATGCCTTGTATGGACAGACTCAAAAAACTACAGCTATACTCTGTCTCTTATCGCCTACTTAGTTGGGATCTCTGCTTGACCTACAAAGCCATGTCCGAGCCAGAGCTGCTAAATATGCTACACCTAAAGAAATCCCAATCCCGCCATGCCACATGCTCCAGGGACAACCTCATTACTACAATAAACAGAAAATGCTGGAGGGACAGGTTCCTAACCCAGAGACTTCCCATACTCTGGAACAAACTTCCCATTCACGTCAAGCACAGCACTTCACTGGCCCTCTAAGAGAAATCTTGACGAGTGGATGGGCAATAGGAAGTTCACCCTGGGGTTCACTTCAGTGGCCTTGCTTGACAGGGGTACTGGGGACTAACTTTGGGCTGCATGATGCCAAGGAATCTTCGTGGGCTAGGCTTATATAGGCTCCAGGGCAGTTAGCCTAGTACACATCTATGAACCTATTTAGAATGAATGCTGTTAAGGAAGAAGATTTTTTTGTTAACAGCTCCAGATCAGAACACCTCTAAACATGACATATGTAACAAAGTAAAAGGGTTTATGCCAAATGCATGGAGCCTTGGAAAAGAAAATTAGCCAGACATCCTTTTAGAAGTATTACAGAAATTTTTTAAAATTCTATGAAAATATGTATAAAGTAGAGGAATGGGCACAAATGGAAATATTTATGGAAGATTTTACTATGTCAAGATTAGAGGAATTTAAGGCTCAAGAATGAGAACTAAGTTAGGAAGGAATGAGATATAGATGGTGATATATAATCAATCAGCAGAGAATTCTCCAGGAACATATGATATTCCTGTGGAAGTTTGGAATTTAGGAGGTAAGAAAATGATAAATTCTGGAATGTTTTGTTTAACAATATTTTAAAAGGAGGGACAATACCACCATCTTATTAGAATGCTGTTGCTGTTGTATTATTCAAAGAGGGTAAAGACCCTTAGACCCAAATTTACATAGACTAATTTCAATTTTAAACCATGATTATAAAGCACTTATGTCTATACTTTGTAAGCAAATGGCTGTGTTGCCAACATTGATGGATACGCATCAATGTGCCTTTATGCAGTGGAGATGGAGAACATTAATTGAACAATGATGATCTAGATAGAAGCAGAATGTAAGTAAACATTGCTATTGTTGATGGGTTTAATGTAGAAAAGGCATTTGATACCGTCAGCTGGACTTTTGTGAATAGAGCAATTTACATGTTCTTAGAATAATAAGGATAATTAGGAGGATATAGGACAGTCCAGGGACTTGTTTGAACACAGGAACCAAGCAGGAGTATCCCCCTTTCCCCTTATTTGCTTTATACTTAAAGACAAAAAAATAAGGGACTCATAATTTCAAGAATAGAACTTGCTTGGTAACCAAGAAAGGTTAACTTTATTGGCAGTTGATTAAATTATATTTGTTTGTACTTGATAAATCCAGAAAAGGATGTTTCAGTGTTGTGGAAATAAAGTTGTCTAAGCAAACTTAGCATAACTACATATTCAAATAGATCATTGTTGCAGTTGCCTAAGTAATTTGGCTCCTACCTCTTCTGACCAGCCAGCTTTCAAAGACTGTAGGTGCCTTTCACATGCTCTAACTCTCAGGAGCTTGACAGCAGTTCCATATAATGACAGTACACAAATATCCAAAGAGTATTTTTTTGCCTAGGAATGTAGGTAAGAGCCATGAAAGAACAATGCAAGGAAACAAACCCAGTAGAAAACATTGTAGTGTGTATACAGCCACACCCTGGGATCATAAAATTAAAACCTAAAATAAGGGTGCTGAGGGAAGAGCAGCTACTGCAACAGTGATCTATTAAAACATCTACTGTTATGGCAACTTTGCTTACACAACAGTTCTATGTTCAGCATATAGATCACAGCTGCAGTAGCCTAAGCTATTTGGGTGGATTATTAAAACTTAAAACTAAGAAGGGAGGGGGCAAATAAATAAGAATCCAAGAGACCCTGGGGAATGGTCTTAGCAAAGCCTGTTCTGGAGATGGTTTGGGGTGCCTTGTAAAGGTATGTAGAGAGGACCAATATGTTGCCTCTAGAACACTTAAGAGTTCTGCTCCTTCCAGAATGCCACAGAAGAAGCAAAAGCCCTTGTAGCATGGGCCCTAAACCTGCCTAGAAGCAGGTTATTAGGGTGAGTATAACAAAAATAATACCATGAGAAGACGACCTGAAACAGTTAGCTTTGACTTTGGTGGTCCTTTCCTCTTACATTCACAAGATACAAATCAAGTTTTGTCCAGGCAGTATATGAGCTGCCTGTAAACATCCAGAGGGTAAAGAATCTTTTCTCCCTTGTTCTTTGGATCAGGAAAGAAGACAGGAAGATTTACAGTCTGACTTAAACAAAACTCAAAAACAAGTTTAGGTGTAAAAGGATTAGTTCTCAAAGAATACCTGTGCTTATGAAAAATGAGGAAGGGTTAACTCAGTATTAGTGCCTGTAACCAAGATATTCTGCTACTACAAGTCACATCAAAGAGTAAACAGTCTTCCATGAAAAGCAAGTTAATTCAGCCTTTTGAGATCTCAAATGAAAAAAGAGCAAGCTTTTTAAGTAAAAAGAGTTAAGATCCCAAGGAGGGTCAAGCTGTTTTCGAAGTGGACGGATACGCATTATCCCTTTCAAAAACTGTAAAACTTGAGTATGGCTAGAAAAGGGAGGATCAAAAGGCATGCAAGCAGAAATGGCTGAAAAAATGTACATTGACAGAGGAAACAATCACACACATATACATACATACATATATATATATATATATATATATATATATATATATATATATATACACAAACACATATGTATATACATACATATGTATGCATATACATATGTGTGTGTATATATCTATATCTATACATCTATATCTATATATATATATATATATATATATATATATATATATATATATATATATATGTATGTATATGTGGGTGATTGTTTCCTCTGTCAAGGTACATTTTTCAGCCATTTTTGCTTGCATGCCTTTGATCCATCCTTTTCTAACCATACTCAAGTTTTACAGTTTTTGAAAGGGATAGTGCGTATCCGTCAGCTGATATATATATATATATATATATATATATATATATATATATCCGTGGTGGTGGTGCTGCGGTAGCGTTTTCACCTCACAGTAAGACGTTGTCCGGTTCGACTCTCAGCTAGAGTGTCTTCTGCATGGAGACATGTGTGAATGGGCGTTCCTTCGTTGAAGGTTGTGTGTCAGGGCTGGCAACTTGGTAAGTAAAAATCAAATGCCAATAATTAGCAGCCCCAAAAAAAAAA